>NC_057814.1:109362982-109364439 GCF_018294505.1 Triticum aestivum | reverse complement strand
GAGCCGGGCACGGGGCGGCGGAGCTCGGGCCCGAGCGGGCCTGCCCTGGGCTGCGCGGGCCGGCGGCGGGGAGGAGAGAGAGGCGGACACGCGGCGGCGCGCGGTTGGAGGAGGGTGGCGGCGGGGTGACGTGGCGGCGGCGGATTGGCCGGGGTGAGGTGGCGGTGGTCGTGTCCGGCGGCGCGGAGGAGCGGGGCTAGGGTTGATCTGTGTGAAAATTTCGGGGGATCACTTATTAATAGGTAGAGGGAGCTAGGAGACTCCAAATGGAGTGCGGTTTTCGCCCACACGATCTTGATCGAACGACCGAGAGCATGGAGGGGACTTAGATGGGATATTGGGCTGTTTGGAGGGGGGTTTGCTGCAACACACAAAAGGACTTTGCGGTTACCCGGTTAACCATTGGAGCATCAAACGACCACCAAATGGAACGAAACTTGACAGGTGGTCTACCGGTGCTATACCAAGGCCACTTGGCAAACCTCGGTCCATTCCGAGAACGTTTAACACCCGCACACGAAAAGAGACAAGAGGGGTGCGCCGGTTCATGTGGGAGTGTCGGATCGCAAACGGACAACGGGGGAAAAGCTCGGATGCATGATTGTCCAGTTTATACACGAAGTGCGTCCAATTTTTGCCGTAACCCTCTCTACTCTTTTGCACATGCTATGTGGGTGAAATGATGATACCATGCCAAGTTTCGACATTTTCAGAGTTCATCTTGTAGTGATTTTCAATTTCACGGTCATTTACCTCTCTAAACAAATCGGTAAATGACTGAAAAATAGCAAATGATGTCAGGAAGTGTTGAAAATTGATGACGTCGCTTTGAATGGTGCGTACGGAATGCAAAAAAAGTTTGGAGTTGTAATAAGGTTAAAAAAAATGAAGTGCCAGTGTAACAGATGAGTTCTCGTCCGAAACTCTCATATTCCGAAAGAGATTGTCCAGTTTGTACATGAAGTGCGTCCAGTTTTTGCCGTAACCCTCTCTACTCTTTTGCACATGCTATGTGGGTGAAATGATGATACCATGCCAAGTTTTGACATTTTCAAAGTTCACTCTGTAGTGATTTTTAATTTCATGGTCATTTAGCTCTCTAAACATAGCGGTAAATGACTGAAAAATAGCAAATGATGTCAGAAAGTGTTGAAAATTGATGACGTCGCATTGAATGGTGCGTACGGAACGCAAAAAAGTCTGGAGTTGTAATAAGTTTAAAAAAATGAAGAGCCAGTGTAGCAGATGAGTTCTCGTCCGAAACCCTGATACTCCGAAAGAGATTGTCCAGTTTGTACACGAACTGCGTCCAGTTTTTGCCGTAACCCTCTCTACTCTTTTGCACATGCTATGTCGGTGAAATGATGATACCATGCCAAGTTTCGACATTTTTAGAGTTCATTTTGTAGTGATTTTCAATTTCATGGTCATTTAGCTCTCTAAACAAATCGGTAAAT
>NC_057814.1:109360915-109362521 GCF_018294505.1 Triticum aestivum | reverse complement strand
AGCATTTTTAGAGTTCATTTTGTAGTGATTTTCAATTTCACGGTCATTTAGGTCTCTAAGCAAATCGGTAAATGACTGAAAAATAGCAAATGATGTCAGAAAGTTTTGAAAATTGATGACGTCACTTTGAATGGTGTGTAGGGAACGCAAAAAAGTCTGGAGTGGTAATAAGTTTAAAAAAATGAAGTGCCCATGTAACTGATGAGTTCCCGTCAGAAACCCTGATACTTCGAAACAGATTGTCCAGTTTATACACGAAGTGCGTCCAGTTTTTGCCGTAACCCTCTCTACTCTTTTGCACATGCTATGTGGGTGAAATGATGATACCATGCCAAGTTTCGACATTTTCAGAGTTCATTTTGTAGTGATTTTCAATTTCACGGTGATTTAGCTCTCTAAACTAATCGGTAAATGACTGAAAAATAGCAAATGATGTCAGAAAGTGTTGAAAGTTGATGACGTCGCTTTGAATGGTGCGTACGGAACGTAAAAATAGTCTGGAGTTGTAATAAGTTTAAAAAAATGAAGTGCCCATGTAACTGGTGAGTTCTCGTCAGAAACCCTGATACTGCGAAACAGATTGTCCAGTTTATACACGAAGTGCGTCCAGTTTTTGCCGTAACCCTCTACTCTTTTGCACATGCTATGTGGGTGAAATGATGATACCATCCGAAGTTTCGACATTTTCAGAGTTCGTTTTGTATTGATTTTCAATTTCACGGTCATTTAGCTCTCTAAACAAATCGGTAAATGACTGAAAAATAGCAAATGATGTCAGGAAGTGTTGAAAGTTGATGACGTCGCTTTGAATGGTGCGTACGGAACGCAAAAAAAGTTTGGAGTTGTAATAATGTTAAAAAAATGAAGTGCCAGTGTAACAGATGAGTTCTCGTCCGAAACTCTGATACTCCGAAAGAGATTGTCCAGTTTGTACACGAAGTGCGTCCAGTTTTTGCCGTAACCCACTCTACTCTTTTGCACATGCTATGTGGGTGAAATGATGATACCATGCCAAGTTTTGACATTTTCAGAGTTCATCTTGTAGTGATTTTTAATTTCACGGTCATTTAGCTCTCTAAACAAAACGGTAAATGACTGAAAAATAGCAAATGATGTTAGAAAGTGTTGAAAATTGATGACGTTGCTTTGAATGGTGCGTACGGAACGCAAAAAAGTCTGGAGTTGTAATAAGTTCAAAAAAATGAAGTGCCAGTGTAATAGATGAGTTCTCGTCCGAAACCCTGATACTCCGAAAGAGATCGTCCAGTTTGTACACGAAGTGCGTCAGGTTTTTGCCGTAACCCTCTCTACTCTTTTGCACATGCTATGTCGGTGAAATGATGATACCATGCCAAGTTTCAACATTTTCAGAGTTCATTTTGTAGTGATTTTCAATTTCACGGTCATTTAGCTCTCTAAACAAATCGGTAAATGACTGAAAAATAGCAAATGATGTCGGAAAGTGTTGAAAATTGATGACATCGCTTGGAATGGTGCGTACGGAACGCAAAAAAAATCTGGAGTTGTAATAAGTTAAAAAATGAAGTGCCGGTGTAACAGATGAGTTCTTGTCAGAAACCCTGATACTCCGAAAGAGATTGTCTAG
>NC_057814.1:109360234-109360905 GCF_018294505.1 Triticum aestivum | reverse complement strand
ACGGTCATTTAGCTCTCTAAACAAATCGATAAATGACTAAAAAATAGCAAATGATGTCAGAAAGTGTTGAAAATTGATGACGTCGCTTTGAATGGTGCGTACGGAACGCAAAAAAGTTTGGAGTTGTAATAAGTTTAAAAAAATGAAGTGCCAGTGTAACAGATGTGTTCTCGTCCGAAACTCTGATACTCCGAAAGAGATTGTCCAGTTTGTACACGAAGTGCGTCCAGTTTTTTCCGTAACCCTCTCTACTCTTTTGCTCATGCTATGTGGGTGAAATGATGATACCATGCCAAGTTTCGACATTTTCAGAGTTCATTTTGTAGTGATTTTCAATTTCACGGTCATTTAGCTCTCTAAACAAATCGGTAAATGACTGAAAAATAGCAAATGATGGCAGAAAGTTTTGAAAATTGATGACGTCGCTTTCAATGGTGTGTACGGAACGCAAAAAGTCTGGAGTTGTAATAAGTTTAAAAAAATGAAGTGCCGATGTAACAGATGAGTTCTCATCAGAAACCCTTATACTTCGAAAGAGATTGTCCAGTTTGTATATGAAGTGCGTCCAGTTTTTGCTGTAACCCTCTCTACTCTTTTGCACATGCTATGTGGGTGAAATGATGATACCATGCCAAGTTTCGACATTTTTAGAGTTCATTTTGTAGTGATTT
>NC_057814.1:109358388-109360224 GCF_018294505.1 Triticum aestivum | reverse complement strand
ATAGCAAATGATGTCGGAAAGTGTTGAAAATTGATGACATCGCTTGGAATGGTGCGTACGGAACGCAAAAAAAATCTGGAGTTGTAATAAGTTAAAAAAATGAAGTGCCGGTGTAACAGATGAGTTCTTGTCAGAAACCCTGATACTCCGAAAGAGATTGTCTAGTTTGTACACGAAGTGCGTCCAGTTTTTGCCCTAACCCTCTCTACTCTTTTGCACATGCTATGTGGGTGAAATGATGATACCATGCCAAGTTTCGACATTTTCAGAGGTCATTTTGTAAAGATTTTCAATTTCACGATCATTTAGCTCTCTAAACAAATCGATAAATGACTAAAAAATAGCAAATGATGTCAGAAAGTGTTGAAAATTGATGACGTCGCTTTGAATGGTGCGTACGGAACGCAAAAAAGTTTGGAGTTGTAATAAGTTTAAAAAAATGAAGTGCCAGTGTAACAGATGTGTTCTCGTCCGAAACTCTGATACTCCGAAAGAGATTGTCCAGTTTGTACAAGAAGTGCGTCCAGTTTTTTCCGTAATCCTCTCTACTCTTTTGCACATGCTATGTGGGTGAAATGATGATACCATGCCAAGTTTCGACATTTTCAGAGTTCATTTTGTAGTGATTTTCAATTTCACGGTCATTTAGCTCTCTAAACAAATCGGTAAATGACTGAAAAATAGCAAATGATGGCAGAAAGTTTTGAAAATTGATGACGTCGCTTTCAATGGTGTGTACGGAACGCAAAAAGTCTGGAGTTGTAATAAGTTTAAAAAAATGAAGTGCCGATGTAACAGATGAGTTCTCATCAGAAACCCTTATACTTCGAAAGAGATTGTCCAGTTTGTATATGAAGTGCGTCCAGTTTTTGCTGTAACCCTCTCTACTCTTTTGCACATGCTATGTGGGTGAAATGATGATACCATGCCAAGTTTCGACATTTTTAGAGTTCATTTTGTAGTGATTTGCAATTTCACGGTCATTTAGCTCTCTAAACAAATCGGTAAATGACTGAAAAATAGCAAATGATGTCAGGAAGTGTTGAAAGTTGATGACGTCGCTTTGAATGGTGCGTACGGAATGCAAAAAAAGTTTGGAGTTGTAATAATGTTAAAAAAAATGAAGTGCCAGTGTAACAGATGAGTTCTTGTCCGAAACTCTGATACTCCGAAAGAGATTGTCCAGTTTGTACACGAAGTGCATCCAGTTTTTGCCGTAACCCACTGTACTCTTTTGCACATGCTATGTGGGTGAAATGATGATACCATGCCAAGTTTCGACATTTTCAGAGTTAATTTTGTAGTGATTTTTAATTTCACGGTCATTTAGCTCTCTAAACAAAACGGTAAATGACTGAAAAATAGCAAATGATGTTAGAAAGTGTTGAAAATTGATGACGTTGCTTTGAATGTTGCGTACGGAACGCAAAAAAGTCTGGAGTTGTAATAAGTTCAAAAAAATGAAGTGCTAGTGTAACAGATGAGTTCTCGTCCGAAACCCTGATACTCCGAAAGAGATTGTCCAGTTTGTACACGAAGTGCGTCCAGTTTTTGCCGTAACCCTCTCTACTCTTTTGCACATGCTATGTCGGTGAAATGATGATACCATGCCAACTTTCGACATTTTCAGAGTTCATTTTGTAGTGATTTTCAATTTCATGGTCATTTAGCTCTCTAAACAAATCGATAAATGACTAAAAAATAGCAAATGATGTCAGAAAGTTTTGAAAATTGATGATGTCGCTTTGAATGGTGCGTACGGAACGCAAAAAAGTTTGGAGTTGTAATAAGTTTAAAAAAATGAAGTGCCAGTGTAACAGATGTGTTCTCGTCCGA
>NC_057814.1:109355960-109356683 GCF_018294505.1 Triticum aestivum | reverse complement strand
TGATTTTCAATTTCACGGTCATTTAGCTCTCTAAACAAATCGGTAAATGACTGAAAATAGCCAATGATGTGAGGAAGTGTTGAAAGTTGATGACGTCGCTTTGAATGGTGCGTACGGAATGCAAAAAAAGTTTGGAGTTGTAATAATGTTAAAAAAAATGAAGTGCCAGTGTAACAGATGAGTTCTCGTCCGAAACTCTGATACTCCGAAAGAGATTGTCCAGTTTGTACACGAAGTGCATCCTGTTTTTGCCGTAACCCACTGTACTCTTTTGCACATGCCATGTGGGTGAAATGATGATACCATGCCAAGTTTCGACATTTTCAGAGTTCATTTTGTAGTGATTTTTAATTTCACGGTCATTTAGCTCTCTAAACAAAACGGTAAATGACTGAAAAATAGCAAATGATGTTAGAAAGTGTTGAAAATTGATGACGTTGCTTTGAATGGTGCGTACGGAACGCAAAAAAGTCTGGAGTTGTAATAAGTTCAAAAAAATGAAGTGCCAGTGTAACAGATGAGTTCTCGTCCGAAACCCTGATACTCCGAAAGAGATTGTCCAGTTTGTACACGAAGTGCGTCCAGTTTTTGCCGTAACCCTCTCTACTCTTTTGCACATGCTATGTCGGTGAAATGCTGATACCATGCCAAGTTTCAACGTTTTCAGAGTTCATTTGTAGTGATTTTCAATTTCACGGTCATTTAGCTCTCTAAACAAATCGG
>NC_057814.1:109354554-109355903 GCF_018294505.1 Triticum aestivum | reverse complement strand
GATTTTCAATTTCATGGTCATTTAGCTCTCTAAACAAATCGATAAATGACTAAAAAATAGCAAATGATGTCAGAAAGTTTTGAAAATTGATGATGTCGCTTTGAATGGTGCGTACGGAACGCAAAAAAGTTTGGAGTTGTAATAAGTTTAAAAAAATGAAGTGCCAGTGTAACAGATGTGTTCTCGTCCGAAACTCTGATACTCCGAAAGAGATTGTCCAGTTTGTACACGAAGTGCATCCAGATTTTCCCGTAACCCTCTCTACTCTTTTGCACATGCTATGTGGGTGAAATGATGATACCATGCCAACTTTCGACATTTTCAGAGTTCATTTTGTAGTGATTTTCAATTTCACGGTCATTTAGCTCTCTAAACAAATCGGTAAATGACTGAAAAATAGCAAATGATGTCGGAAAGTGTTGAAAATTGATGACATCGCTTGGAATGGTGCGTACGGAACGCAAAAAAATCTGGAGTTGTTATAAGTTAAAAAAATGAAGTGCCGGTGTAATAGATGAGTTCTCGTCAGAAACCCTGATACTCCGAAAGAGATTGTCTAGTTTGTACACGAAGTGCTTCCAGTTTTTGCCCTAACCCTCTCTACTCTTTTGCACATGCTATGTGGGTGAAATGATGATACCATGCCAAGTTTCGACATTTTCAGAGGTCATTTTGTAAAGATTTTCAATTTCATGGTCATTTAGCTCTCTAAACAAATCGATAAATGACTAAAAAATAGCAAATGATGTCAGAAAGTTTTGAAAATTGATGACGTCGCTTTGAATGGTGCGTACGGAACGCAAAAAAGTTTGGAGTTGTAATAAGTTTTAAAAAATGAAGTGCCAGTGTAACAGATGTGTTCTCGTCCGAAACTCTGATACTCCGAAAGAGATTGTCCAGTTTGTACACGAAGTGCATCCAAATTTTCCCGTAACCCTCTCTACTCTTTTGCACATGCTATGTGGGTGAAATGATGATACCATGCCAACTTTCGACATTTTCAGAGTTCATTTTGTAGTGATTTTCAATTTCACGGTCATTTAGCTCTCTAAACAAATCGGTAAATGACTGAAAAATAGCAAATGATGGCAGAAAGTTTTGAAAATTGATGACGTCGCTTTGAATGGTGTGTACGGAAAGCAAAAAGTCTGGAGTTGTAATAATTTTAAAAAGATGAAGTGCCGATGTAACAGATGAGTTCTCATCAGAAACCCTTATACTTCGAAAGAGATTGTCCAGTTTGTATATGAAATGCGTCCAGTTTTTGCTGTAACCCTCTCTACTCTTTTGCACATTCTATGTGGGTGCAATGATGATACCATGCCAAGTTTCGACATTTTCAGAGTTCA
>NC_057814.1:109353772-109354454 GCF_018294505.1 Triticum aestivum | reverse complement strand
TGTAGAGTTCATTTTGTAGTGATTTTCAATTTCACGATAATTTAGCCCTCTAAACAAATCGGTAAATGACTGAAAATAGCAAATGATGTCAGAAAGTGTTGAAAATTGATGACATCGCTTTGAATGGTGCGTACGGAACGCAAAAAAAGTCTGGAGTTGTAATAAGATTAAAAAAATGAAGTGCCAGTGTAACAGATGAGTTCTCCTCCGAAACCCTGATACGCCGAAAGAGATTGTCCAGTTTGTACACGAAGTGCTTCCAGTTTTTGTGGTAACCCTCTCTACTATTTTGCACAAGCTATGTGGGTGAAATGATGATACAATGCCAAGTTTTGACATTTTCAGAGTTCATTTTGTAGTGATTTTCAATTTCACGGTCATTTAGCTCTCTAAACAAATCGGAAAATGACTCAAAAATAGCAAACGATGTCAGAAAGTGTCGAAAATTGATGACGTCTCTTTGAATGGTGCGTACGGGACGCGAAAAAAGTCTGGAGTTGTAATAAGTTTAAAAAAATGAAGTGCCAGTGTAACCGATGAGTTCTCGTCCGAAACCATGATACTCCGAAAGAGATTGTCCAGTTTGTACACGAAGTGCGTCCAGTTTTGGCCGTAACCCTCTCTACTCTTTTGCAGATGCTATGTGGGTGAAATGATGATACCATGCCAAGTTTCGACATTT
>NC_057814.1:109353193-109353762 GCF_018294505.1 Triticum aestivum | reverse complement strand
AAAAAAATGAAGTGCCAGTGTAACAGATGAGTTCTCGTCCGAAACCCTGATACGCCGAAAGAGATTGTCCAGTTTGTACACGAAGTGCGTCCAGTTTTTGTCGTAACCCTCCCTACTCTTTTGCACAAGCTATGTGGGTTAAATGATGATACTATGCCAAGTTTCGACATTTTCAGAGTTCATTTTGTAGTGATTTTCAATTTCACGGTCATTTAGCTCTCTAAACAAATCTGTAAATGACTGAAAAATAGCAAATGATGTCAGATAGTGTGGAAAATTGATGACGTCGCTTTGAATGGTGCGTACGGAACGCAAAAAAAGTCTGGAGTTGTAATAAGTTTAAAAAAATGAAGAGCCAGTGTAACCGATGATTTCTCGTCCGAAACCCTGATACTCCGAAAGAGATTGTCCAGTTTGTACACGAAGTGCGTCCAGTTTTTGCCGTAACCCTCTCTACTCTTTTGCACATGCTATGTGGGTGAAATGATGATACCATGCCATGTTTCAATATTTTCAGAGTTCATTTTGTAGTGATTTTCAATTTCACGATAATTTAGCTCTCTAAACAA
>NC_057814.1:109350961-109351507 GCF_018294505.1 Triticum aestivum | reverse complement strand
GATGATACCATGCCAAGTTTCGACATTTTCAGAGTTCATTTTGTAGTGATTTTCAATTTCACGGTCATTTAGCTCTCTAAACAAATCTGTAAATGACTGAAAAATAGCAAATGATGTCAGAAAGTGTTGAAAATTGATGACGTCGCTTTGACTGGTGCGTACGGAACGCAAAAAAAGTCTGGAGTTGTAATAAGTTTAAAAAATGAAGTGCCAGTGTAACAGATGAGTTCTCGTCCGAAACCCTGATACGCCGAAAGAGATTGTCCAGTTTGTACACGAAGTGCGTCCAGTTTTTGTCGTAACCCTCCCTACTCTTTTGCACAAGCTATGTGGGTGAAATGATGATACTATGCCCAGTTTCGACATTTTCAGAGTTCATTTTGTAGTGATTTTCAATTTCACGGTCATTTAGCTCTCTAAACAAATCTGTAAATGACTGAAAAATAGCAAATGATGTCAGAAAGTGTGGAAAATTGATGACGTCGCTTTGAATGGTGCGTACGGAACGCAAAAAAAGTCTGGAGTTGTAATAAGTTTAAAAAAATG
>NC_057814.1:109349951-109350884 GCF_018294505.1 Triticum aestivum | reverse complement strand
TCTCGTCCGAAACCCTGATACTCCGAAAGAGATTGTCCAGTTTGTACACGAAGTGCGTCCAGTTTTTGCCGTAACCCTCTCTACTCTTTTGCACATGCTATGTGGGTGAAATGATGATACCATGCCATGTTTCGACATTTTCAGAGTTCATTTTGTAGTGATTTTCAATTTCACGATAATTTAGCTCTCTAAACAAATCGGTAAATGACTGAAAATAGCAAATGATGTCAGAAAGTGTAGAAAATTGATGACATCGCTTTGAATGGTGCGTACGGAACGCAAAAAAAAGTCTGGAGTTGTAATAAGTTTAAAAAAATGAAGTGCCAGTGTAACAGATGAGTTCTCGTCCGAAACCATTATACTCCGAAAGAGATTGTCCAGTTTGTACACGAAGTGCGTCCAGTTTTTGTGGTAACCCTCTCTACTATTTTGCAGATGCTATGTGGGTGAAATGATGATACAATGCCAAGTTTTGACATTTTCAGAGTTCATTTTGTAGTGATTTTCGATTTCACGGTCATTTAGCTCTCTAAACAAATCGGTAAATGACTGAAAAATAGCAAATGATGCCAGAAAGTGTGGAAAATTGATGATGTCGCTTTGAATGGTGCGTACGGAACGCAAAAAAAGTCTGGAGTTGTAATAAGTTTAAAAAAATGAAGTGCCAGTGTAACCGATGAGTTCTCGTCTGGATCCCTGATACTCCGAAAGAGATTGTCCAGTTTGTACACGAAGTGCGTCCAGTTTTTGCCGTAACCCTCTCTACTCTTTTGCAGATGCTATGTGGGTGAAAAGATGATACCATGCCAAGTTTCGACATTTTCAGAGTTCATTTTGTAGTGATTTTCAATTTGACGGTCATTTAGCCCTCCAAACAAATCGGTAAATGACTGAAAAATAGCAAACGATGTCAGAAAGTGTTGAAAATTGATG
>NC_057814.1:109349405-109349941 GCF_018294505.1 Triticum aestivum | reverse complement strand
AAGTGCGTCCAGTTTTTGCCGTAACCCTGTCTACTCTTTTGCACATGCTATGTGGGTGAAATTATGATACCATGCCAAGTTTCGACATTTTCAGAGTTCATTTTGTAGTGATTTTCAATTTCACGGTCATTTAGCTCTCTAAACAAATCAGTAAATGACTGAAAAATAGCAAATGATATCAGAAAGTGTTGAAAATTGATGACGTCGCTTTGAATGGTGCGTACGGAACGCAAAAAAAAGTCTGGAGTTGTAATATGTTTAAGAAAATGAAGTGCCAGTGTAACAGATGAGTTCTCGTCCGAAACCCTGATACTCCGAAAGAGATTGTCCAGTTTGTACACGAAGTGCGTCCAGTTTTTGTCGTAACCCTCTCTACTCTTTTGCACATGCTATGTGGGTGAAATGATGATACAATGCCAAGTTTCGTCATTTTGAGAGTTCATTTTGTAGTGATTTTCAGTTTCACAGTCATTTAGCTCTCTAAACAAATCGGTAAATGACTGAAAAATAGCAAATGATGTCAGAATGTTTTGAAA
>NC_057814.1:109347390-109349319 GCF_018294505.1 Triticum aestivum | reverse complement strand
GCAGATGCTATGTGGGTGAAAAGATGATACCATGCCAAGTTTCGACATTTTCAGAGTTCATTTTGTAGTGATTTTCAATTTGACGGTCATTTAGCCCTCCAAACAAATCGGTAAATGACTGAAAAATAGCAAACGATGTCAGAAAGTGTTGAAAATTGATGACGTCGCTTTGACTGGTGCGTACGGAACGCAAAAAAAGTCTGGAGTTGTAATAAGTTTAAAAAATGAAGTGCCAGTGTAACAGATGAGTTCTCGTCCGAAACCCTGATACGCCGAAAGAGATTGTCCAGTTTGTACACGAAGTGCGTCCAGTTTTTGTCGTAACCCTCCCTACTCTTTTGCACAAGCTATGTGGGTGAAATGATGATACTATGCCAAGTTTCGACATTTTCAGAGTTCATTTTGTAGTGATTTTCAATTTCACGGTCATTTAGCTCTCTAAACAAAGCGGTAAATGACTGAAAAATAGCAAATGATGTCAGAAAGTGTGGTAAATTGATGAAGTCGCTTTGAATGGTGCGTACGGAACACAAAAAAAGTCTGGAGTTGTAATAAGTTTAAAAAAATGAAGTGCCAGTGTAACCGATGAGTTCTCGTCCGAAACCCTGATACTCCGAAAGAGATTGTCCAGTTTGTACACGAAGTGCGTCCAGTTTTTGCCGTAACCCTCTCTACTCTTTTGCACATGCTATGTGGGTGAAATGATGATACCATGCCATGTTTCGACATTTTCAGAGTTCATTTTGTAGTGATTTTCAATTTCACGATAATTTAGCTCCTATACAAATCGGTAAATGACTGAAAATAACAAATGATGTCAGAAAGTGTTGAAAATTGATGACATCGCTTTCAATGGTGCGTACGGAACGCAAAAAAAGTCTGGAGTTGTAATAAGTTTAAAAAAATGAAGTGCCAGTGTAACAGATGAGTTCTCGTCCGAAACCCTGATACTCCGAAAGAGATTGTCCAGTTTGTACACGAAGTGCGTCCAGTTTTTGTGGTAACCCTCTCTACTATTTTGCAGATGCTATGTGGGTGAAATGATGATACAATGCCAAGTTTTCACATTTTCAGAGTTCATTTTGTAGTGATTTTCAATTTCACAGTCATTTAGCTCTCTAAACAAATCGGTAAATGCCTGAAAAATAGCAAATGATGTCAGAAAGTGTGGAAAATTGATGACGTCGCTTTGAATGGTGCGTACGGAACGCAAAAAAAGTATGGAGTTGTAATAAGTTTTAAAAAATGTAGTGCCAGTGTAACCGATGAGTTCTCGTCTGAAACCCTGATACTCCGAAAGAGATTGTCCAGTTTGTACAAGAAGTGCGTCCAGTTTTTTCCGTAACCCTCTCTACACTTTTGCAGATGCTATGTGGGTGAAATGATGATACCATGCCAAGTTTCGACATTTTCAGAGTTCATTTTGTAGTGATTTTCAATTTCACGGTCATTTAGCTCTCTAAACAAATCTGTAAATGACTGAAAAATAGCAAATGATGTCAGAAAGTGTTGAAAATTGATGACGTCGCTTTGACTGGTGCGTACGGAACGCAAAAAAAGTCTGGAGTTGTAATAAGTTTAAAAAATGAAGTGCCAGTGTAACAGATGAGTTCTCGTCCGAAACCCTGATACGCCGAAAGAGATTGTCCAGTTTGTACACGAAGTGCGTCCAGTTTTTGTCGTAACCCTCCCTACTCTTTTGCACAAGCTATGTGGGTGAAATGATGATACTATGCCCAGTTTCGACATTTTCAGAGTTCATTTTGTAGTGATTTTCAATTTCACGGTCATTTAGCTCTCTAAACAAATCTGTAAATGACTGAAAAATAGCAAATGATGTCAGAAAGTGTGGTAAATTGATGACGTCGCTTTGAATGGTGCGTACGGAACGCAAAAAAAGTCTGGAGTTGTAATAAGTTTAAAAAAATG
>NC_057814.1:109339519-109341856 GCF_018294505.1 Triticum aestivum | reverse complement strand
CTACACTTTTGCAGATGCTATGTGGGTGAAATGATGATACCATGCCAAGTTTCGACATTTTCAGAGTTCATTTTGTAGTGATTTTCAATTTCACGGTCATTTAGCCCTCTAAACAAATCGGTAAATGACTGAAAAATAGCAAACGATGTCAGAAAGTGTTGAAAATTGATGACGTCGCTTTGAATGGTGCGTACAGAACACAAAAAAAGTCTGGAGTTGTAATAAGTTTAAAAAAATGAAGTGCCAGTGTAACCGATGAGTTCTCGTCTGAAACCCTAATACTCCGAAAGAGATTGTCCAGTTTGTACACGAAGTGCGTCCAGTTTTTGCCGTAACCCTCTCTACTCTTTTGCACATGCTATGTGGGTGAAATGATGATACCATGCCATGTTTCGACATTTTCAGAGTTCCTTTTGTAGTGATTTTCAATTTCACGATAATTTAGCCCTCTAAACAAATCGGTAAATGACTGAAAATAGCAAATGATGTCAGAAAGTGTTGAAAATTGATGACATCGCTTTGAATGGTGCGTACGGAATGCAAAAAAAGTCTGGAGTTGTAATAAGTTTAAAAAAATGAAGTGCCAGTGTAACCGATGAGTTCTCGTCTGAAACCCTGATACGCCGAAAGAGATTGTCCAGTTTGTACACGAAGTGCTTCCAGTTTTTGTGGTAACCCTCTCTACTATTTTGCACAAGCTATGTGGGTGAAATGATGATACAATGCCAAGTTTTGACATTTTCAGAGTTAATTTTGTAGTGATTTTCAATTTCACGGTCATTTAGCTCTCTAAACAAATCGGAAAATGACTCAAAAATAGCAAATGATGTCAGAAAGTTTTGAAAATTGATGACGTCGCTTTGAATGGTGCGTACGGAACGCAAAAAAGTCTGGAGTTGTAATAAGTTTAAAAAAATGAAGTGCCAGTGTAACAGATGCGTCCTCGTCCGAAACCCTGATACTCCGAAAGAGATTGTCCAGTTTGTACACGAAGTGCGTCCAGTTTTTGCCGTAACCCTCTCTACTCTTTTGCAGATGCTATGTGGGTGAAATGATGATACCATGCCAAGTTTCGACTTTTTCAGAGTTCATTTTGTAGTGATTTTCAATTTCACGGTCATTTAGCTCTCTAAACAAATCGGTAAATGACTGAAAAATAGCAAATGATGTCAGAAAGTGTGGAAAATTGATGACGTCGCTTTGAATGGTGAGTACGGAACGCAAAAAAAGTCTAGAGTTGTAATAAGTTTTAAAAGATGAAGTGCCAGTGTAACAGATGAGTTCTCGTCCGAAACCCTGATACTCCGAAAGAGATTGTCCAGTTTGTACACGAAGTGCGTCCAGTTTTTGCCGTAACCCTCTCTACTCTTTTGCACATGCTATGTGGGTGAAATGATGATACCATGCCATGTTTCGACATTTTCAGAGTTCATTTTGTAGTGATTTTCAATTTCACGGTCATTTAGCCCTCTAAACAAATCGGTAAATGACTGAAAAATAGCGAACGATGTCAGGAAGTGTTGAAAATTGATGACGTCGCTTTGAATGGTGCGTACGGAACGAAAAAAAGTCTGGAGTTGTAATAAGTTTAAAAAATGAAGTGCCAGTGTAACAGATGAGTTCTCGTCCGAAACCGTGATACGCCGAAAGAGATTGTCCAATTTGTACACGAAGTGCGTCCTGTTTTTGTCGTACCCCTCCCTACTCTTTTGCACAAGCTATGTGGGTGAAATGATGATACTATGCCAAGTTTCGACATTTTCAGAGTTCATTTTGTAGTGATTTTCAATTTCACGGTCATTTAGCTCTCTAAACAAATCGGTAAATGACTGAAAAATAGCAAATGATGTCAGAAAGTGTGGTAAATTGATGACGTCGCTTTGAATGGTGCGTACGGAACGCAAAAAAAGTCTGGAGTTGTAATAAGTTTAAAAAAATGAAGTGCCAGTGTAACCGATGAGTTCTCGTCCGAAACCCTGATACTCCGAAAGAGATTGTCCAGTTTGTACACGAAGTGCGTCCAGTTTTTGCCGTAACCCTCTCTACTCTTTTGCAGATGCTATGTGGGTGAAATGATGATACCATGCCATGTTTCGACATTTTCAGAGTTCATTTTGTAGTGATTTTCAATTTCACGATAATTTACCTCTCTATACAAATCGGTAAATGACTGAAAATAACAAATGATGTCAGAAAGTGTTGAAAATTGATGACATCGCTTTCAATGGTGCGTACGGAACGCAAAAAAAGTCTGGAGTTGTAATAAGTTTAAAAAAATGAAGTGCCAGTGTAACAGATGAGTTCTCGTCCGAAACCCTGATACTCCGAAAGAGATTG
>NC_057814.1:109333903-109334472 GCF_018294505.1 Triticum aestivum | reverse complement strand
AAAAAAATGAAGTGCCAGTGTAACAGATGAGTTCTCGTCCGAAACCCTGATACGCCGAAAGAGATTGTCCAGTTTGTACACGAAGTGCGTCCAGTTTTTGTCGTAACCCTCCCTACTCTTTTGCACAAGCTATGTGGGTTAAATGATGATACTATGCCAAGTTTCGACATTTTCAGAGTTCATTTTGTAGTGATTTTCAATTTCACGGTCATTTAGCTCTCTAAACAAATCTGTAAATGACTGAAAAATAGCAAATGATGTCAGATAGTGTGGAAAATTGATGACGTCGCTTTGAATGGTGCGTACGGAACGCAAAAAAAGTCTGGAGTTGTAATAAGTTTAAAAAAATGAAGAGCCAGTGTAACCGATGATTTCTCGTCCGAAACCCTGATACTCCGAAAGAGATTGTCCAGTTTGTACACGAAGTGCGTCCAGTTTTTGCCGTAACCCTCTCTACTCTTTTGCACATGCTATGTGGGTGAAATGATGATACCATGCCATGTTTCAATATTTTCAGAGTTCATTTTGTAGTGATTTTCAATTTCACGATAATTTAGCTCTCTAAACAA
>NC_057814.1:109332479-109333893 GCF_018294505.1 Triticum aestivum | reverse complement strand
GAAGTGCGTCCAGTTTTTGCCGTAACCCTCTCTACTCTTTTGCACATGCTATGTGGGTGAAATGATGATAGCAGGCCATGTTTCGACATTTTTAGAGTTCATTTTGTAGTGATTTTCAATTTCACGATAATTTTGCCCTCTAAACAAATCGGTAAATGACTGAAAATAGCAAATGATGTCAGAAAGTGTTGAAAATTGATGACATCGCTTTGAATGGTGCGTACGGAACGCAAAAAAAGTCTGGAGTTGTAATAAGATTAAAAAAATGAAGTGCCAGTGTAACAGATGAGTTCTCCTCCGAAACCCTGATACGCCGAAAGAGATTGTCCAGTTTGTACACGAAGTGCTTCCAGTTTTTGTGGTAACCCTCTCTACTATTTTGCACAAGCTATGTGGGTGAAATGTTGATACAATGCCAAGTTTTGACATTTTCAGAGTTCATTTTGTAGTGATTTTCAATTTCACGGTCATTTAGCTCTCTAAACAAATCGGAAAATGACTCAAAAATAGCAAACGATGTCAGAAAGTGTCGAAAATTGATGACGTCTCTTTGAATGGTGCGTACGGGACGCAAAAAAAGTCTGGAGTTGTAATAAGTTTAAAAAAATGAAGAGCCAGTGTAACCGATGAGTTCTCGTCCGAAACCCTGATACGCCGAAAGAGATTGTCCAGTTTGTACACGAAGTGCGTCCAGTTTTTGTCGTAACCCTCCCTACTCTTTTGCCAAGTTTCGACATTTTCAGAGTTCATTTTGTAGTGATTTTCAATTTCACGGTCATTTAGCTCTCTAAACAAATCTGTAAATGACTGAAAAATAGCAAATGATGTGGTAAATACCGAAAGAGATTGTCCAGTTTGTACACGAAGTGCGTCCAGTTTTTGTGGTAACCCTCTCTACTATTTTGCAGATGCTATGTGGGTGAAATGATGATACAATTCCAAGTTTTGACATTTTCAGACTTCATTTTGTAGTGATTTTCAATTTCACGGTCATTTAGCTCTCTAAACAAATCGGTAAATGACTGAAAAATAGCAAATGATGCCAGAAAGTGTGGAAAATTGATGATGTCGCTTTGAATGGTGCGTACGGAACGCAAAAAAAGTCTGGAGTTTTAATAAGTTTAAAAAAATGAAGTGCCAGTGTAACCGATGAGTTCTCGTCTGAAACCCTGATACTCCAAAAGAGATTGTCCAGTTTGTACACGAAGTGCGTCCAGTTTTTGCCGTAACCCTCTCTACTCTTTTGCAGATGCTATGTGGGTGAAATGATGATACCATGCCAAGTTTCGACATTTTCAGAGTTCATTTTGTAGTGATTTTCAATTTCACTGTCATTTAGCCCTCTAAACAAATCGGTAAATGACTGAAAAATAGCAAACGATGTCAGAAAGTGTTGAAAATTGATGACGTCGCT
>NC_057814.1:109331867-109332431 GCF_018294505.1 Triticum aestivum | reverse complement strand
AACGCAAAAAAAGTCTGGAGTTGTAATAAGTTTAGAAAATGAAGTACCAGTGTAACAGATGAGTTCTCGTCCGAAACCCTGATACGCCGAAAGAGATTGTCCAGTTTGTACACGAAGTGCGTCCAGTTTTTGTCGTAACCCTCCCTACTATTTTGCACAAGCTATGTGGGTGAAATGATGATACTATGCCAAGTTTCGACATTTTCAGAGTTCATTTTGTATTGATTTTCAATTTCACGGTCATTTAGCTCTCTAAACAAATCTGTAAATGACTGAAAAATAGCAAATGATGTCAGAAAGTGTGGAAAATTGATGACGTCGCTTTGAATGGTGCGTACGGAACGCAAAAAAAGTCTGGAGTTGTAATAAGTTCAAAAAAATGAAGTGCCAGTGTAACCGATGAGTTCTCGTCCGAAACCCTGATACTCCGAAAGAGATTGTCCAGTTTGTACACGAAGTGCGTCCAGTTTTTGCCGTAACCCTCTCTACTCTTTTGCACATGCTATGTGGGTGAAATGATGATACCATGCCATGTTTCGACATTTTCAGAGTTCATTTTGTAGT
>NC_057814.1:109331325-109331857 GCF_018294505.1 Triticum aestivum | reverse complement strand
CGAAACCCTGATACGCCGAAAGAGATGGTCCAGTTTGTACACGAAGTGCGTCCAGTTTTTTTCGTAACCCTCCCTACTCTTTTGCACAAGCTCTGTGGGTGAAATGATGATACTATGCCAAGTTTCGACATTTTCAGAGTTCATTTTGTAGTGATTTTCAATTTCACGATCATTTAGCTCTCTAAACAAATCTGTAAATGACTGAAAAATAGCAAATGATGTCAGAAAGTGTGGAAAATTGATGACGTCGCTTTGAATGGTGCGTACGGAACGCAAAAAAAGTCTGGAGTTGTACTAAGTTTAAAAAAATGAAGTGCCAGTGTAACCGATGAGTTCTCGTCCGAAACCCTGATACTCCGAAAGAGATTGTCCAGTTTGTACACGAAGTGCGTCCAGTTTTTGCCGTAACCCTCTCTACTCTTTTGCACATGCTATGTGGGTGAAATGATGATACCATGCCATGTTTCGAAATTTTCAGTGTTCATTTTGTAGTGATTTTCAATTTCACGATAATTTATCTCTCTATACAAAT
>NC_057814.1:109329651-109330342 GCF_018294505.1 Triticum aestivum | reverse complement strand
CTATACAAATCGGTAAATGACTGAAAATAACAAATGATGTCAGAAAGTGTTGAAAATTGATGACATCGCTTTCAATGGTGCGTACGGAACGCAAAAAAAGTCTGGAGTTGTAATAAGTTTAAAAAAATGAAGTGCCAGTGTAACAGATGAGTTCTCGTCCGAAACCCTGATACTCCGAAAGAGATTGTCCAGTTTGTACACGAAGTGCGTCCAGTTTTTGTGGTAACCCTCTCTACTATTTTGCAGATGCTATGTGGGTGAAATGATGATACAATGCCCAGTTTTGACATTTTCAGAGTTCATTTTGTAGTGATTTTCAATTTCACAGTCATTTAGCTCTCTAAACAAATCGGTAAATGACTGAAAAATAGCAAATGATGTCAGAAAGTGTGGAAAATTGATGACGTCGCTTTGAATGGTGCGTACGGAACGCAAAAAAAGTCTGGAGTTGTAATAAGTTTAAAAAAATGAAGTGCCAGTGTAACCGATGATTCTCGTCAGAAACCCTGATACTCCGAAAGAGATTGTCCAGTTTGTACACGAAGTGCGTCCAGTTTTTGCCGTAACCCTCTCTACTCTTTTGCAGATGCTATGTGGGTGAAATGATGATACCATGCCATGTTTCGACATTTTCAGAGTTCATTTTGTAGTGATTGTCAATTTCACGGTCATTTAGCCCTCTAAACAAATC
>NC_057814.1:109329133-109329641 GCF_018294505.1 Triticum aestivum | reverse complement strand
ATACGCCGAAAGAGATTGTCCAGTTTGTACACGAAGTGCTTCCAGTTTTTGTGGTAACCCTCTCTACTATTTTGCACAAGCTATGTGGGTGAAATGATGATACAATGCCAAGTTTTGACATTTTCAGAGTTCATTTTGTAGTGATTTTCAATTTCACGGTCATTTAGCTCTCTAAACAAATCGGAAAATGACTCAAAAATAGCAAAGGATGTCAGAAAGTTTTGAAAACTGATGACGTCGCTTTGAATGGTGCGTACGGAACGCAAAAAAGTCTGGAGTTGTAATAAGTTTAAAAAAATGAAGTGCCAGTGTAACAGATGCGTTCTCGTCCGAAACACTGATACTCCGAAAGAGATTGTCCAGTTTGTACACGAAGTGCGTCCAGTTTTTGCCGTAACCCTCTCTACTCTTTTGCAGATGCTATGTGGGTGAAATGATGATACCATGCCAAGTTTCGACTTTTTCAGAGTTCATTTTGTAGTGATTTTCAATTTCACGGTCATTTAGC
>NC_057814.1:109328141-109329016 GCF_018294505.1 Triticum aestivum | reverse complement strand
GTGTGGAAAATAGATGATGTCGCTTTGAATGGTGCGTACGGAACGCAAAAAAAGTCTGGAGTTGTAATAAGTTTTAAAAAATGAAGTGCCAGTGTAACAGATGAGTTCTCGTCTGAAACCCTGATACTCCGAAAGAGATTGTCCAGTTTGTACACGAAGTGCGTCCAGTTTTTGCCGTAACCCTCTCTACTCTTTTGCACATGCTATGTGGGTGAAATGATGATACCATGCCAAGTTTTGACATTTTCAGAGTTCATTTTGTAGTGATTTTCAATTTCACGGTCATTTAGCTCTCTAAACAAATCGGTAAATGACTGAAAAATAGCAAATGATGTTAGAAAGTGTGGAAAATTGGTGACGTCGCTTTGAATGGTGAGTACGGAATGCAAAAAAAGTTTGGAGTTGCAATAAGTTTAAAAAAATGAAGTGCCAGTGTAAAAGATGAGTTCTCGTCCGAAAGCCTGATACTCCGAAAGAGATTGTCCAGTTTGTACACGAAGTGCATCCAGTTTTTGCCGTAACCCTCTCTACTCTTTTGCACATGCTATGTGGGTGAAATAATGATACCATGCCAAGTTTCGAAATTTTCAGAGTTCATTTTGTAGTGATTTTCAATTTCACAGTCATTTAGCTCTCTAAACAAATCGGTAAATGACTAAAAAATAGCAAATGATGTCAGAAAGTTTTGAAAATTGATGACGTCGCTTTGAATGGTGGGTACGGAACGCAAAAAAGTCTGGAGTTGTAATAAGTTTAAAAAAGTGAAGTGCCAGTGTAACAGATGAGTTCTCGTCAAAAACCCTGATACTTCGAAAGAGATTGTCCAGTTTGTACACGAAGTGCGTCCAATTTTTGCCGTAACCCTCTCTACTCTT
>NC_057814.1:109326297-109327188 GCF_018294505.1 Triticum aestivum | reverse complement strand
CAAATGATGTCAGAAAGTGTGGTAAATTGATGATGTCGCTTTGAATGGTGCGTACGGAACGCAAAAAAAGTCTGGAGTTGTAATAAGTTTAAAAAAGTGAAGTGCCATTGTAACAGATGAGTTCTCGTCAGAAACCGTGATACTCCGAAAGAGATTGTACAGTTTGTGCACGAAGTGCGTCCAGCTTTTGCCGTAACCCTATCTACTCTTTTGCACATGCTATGTGGGTGAAATAATGATACCATGCCAAGTTTCGACATTTTCCGAGTTCATTTTGTAGTGATTTTCAATTTCACGGTCATTTAGCTCTCAAAACGAATCAGTAAATGACTGAAAAATAGCAAATGATGTCAGAGAGTTTTGAAAATTGATGACGTCGCTTTGAATGGTGTGTACGAAACGCAAAAAAGTCTGGAGTTGTAATAAGTTTAAAAATATGAAGTGCCAGTGTAACAGATGAGTTCTCGTCAGAAACCCTGATACTTCGAAATAGATTGTCCAGTTTGTACACGAAGTGCGTCCAGTTTTTGCCGTAACCCTCTCTACTCTTTTGCACATGCTATGTGGGTGAAATGATGATACCATGCCAAGTTTCGACATTTTCATAGTTCAATTTGTAGTGATTTTCAATTTCACGGTCATTTAGCTCTCTAAACAAATCGGTAAATGACTGAAAAAAAGCAAATGATGCCAGAAAGTGTTGAAAATTGATGACGTTTCTTTGAATGGTGCGTACGGAACGCAAAAAAAGTTTGGAGTTGTAATAAGTTTAAAAAAATGGAGTGCCAGTGTAACAGATCAGTTCTCGTCCGGAACCCTGATACTCCGAAAGAGATTGTACAGTTTTTACACGAAGTGCGTCCAGTTTTTGTGGTAACCCTCTCTACTATT
>NC_057814.1:109324442-109325194 GCF_018294505.1 Triticum aestivum | reverse complement strand
AAAAGTTTGGAGTTGTAAGAAGTTTAAAAAAATGAAGTGCCAGTGTAACAGATGAGTTCTCGTCCGAAACCCTGGTACTCCGAAAGAGATTGTCCAGTTTGTACACGAAGTGCGTCCAGTTTTTGCCGTAACCCTCTCTACTCTTTTGCACATGCTATGTGGGTGAAATGATGATACCATGCCATGTTTTGACATTTTCAGAGTTCATTTTGTAGTGATTTTCAATTTCACGGTCATTTAGCTCTCTAAGCAAATCGGTAAATGACTGAAAAATAGCAAATGATGTCAAAAAGTTTTGAAAATTGATGACGTCCCTTTGAATGGTGCGTACGGAATGCAAGAAAGTCAGGAGTTGTAATAAGTAAAAAAAATGAAGTGCCAGTGTAGCAGATGAGTTCTCGTCCGAAACGCTGATACTCCGAAAGAGATTGTCTAGTTTGTACACGAAGTGGGTCCAGTTTTTGTCGTAACCCTATCTACTCTATTGCACATGCTATGTGGGTGAAATGATGATACCATGCCAAGTTTCAACATTTTCAGAGTTCATTTTGTAGTGATTTTCAATTTCACGGTCATTTAGCTCTCTAAACAAATCGGTAAATGACTGAAAAATAGCAAATGATGTCAGAAAGTTTTGAAAATTGATGACATCGCTTTGAATGGTGTGTACGGAATGCAAAAAAGTCTGGAGTTGTAATAAGTTTAAAAAAATGAAGTGCCCATGTAACAGATGAGTTCTCGTCCGAAACCCT
>NC_057814.1:109322793-109324432 GCF_018294505.1 Triticum aestivum | reverse complement strand
AATTTATGACGTCGCTTTGAATGGTGCGTACGGAACGCTAAAAAATTCTGGCGTTGTAATAAGTTTTAAAAAATGGAGTGCCAGTGTAACAGTTGAGTTCTCATCAGAAAATCTGATACTCCGAAAGAGATTGTCCAGTTTGTGCACGAAGTGCGTCCAGCTTTTGCCGTAACCCTCTCTACTCTTTTGCAGATGCTATGTGGGTGAAATGATGATACCATGCCAAGTTTCGACATTTTCAGAGTTCATTTTGTAGTGATTTTCAATTTCACGGTTATTTAGCTCTCTAAACAAATCGGTAGATGGCTGAAAAATAGCAAATGATGTCAGAAAGTGTGGTAAATTGATGATGTCGCTTTGAATGGTGCGTACGGAACGCAAAAAAAGTCTGGAGTTGTAATAAGTTTAAAAAAGTGAAGTGCGAGTGTAACAGATGAGTTCTCGTCAGAAACCCTGATACTCCCAAACAGATTGCACAGTTTGTGCACGAAGTGCGTCCAGCTTTTGCCGTCACCCTATCTACTCTTTTGCACATGCTATGTGGGTGAAATGATGATACCATGCCGAGTTTCGACATTTTCCGAGTTCATTTTGTAGTGATTTTCAATTTCACGGTCATTTAGCTCTCTAAACAAATCGGTAAATGACTGAAAAATAGAAAATGATGTCAGAGAGTATTGAAAATTGATGACGTCGCTTTGAATGGTGTGTACAAAACGCAAGAAAGTCTGGAGTTGTAATAAGTTTAAAAATATGAAGTGCCAGTGTAACAGATGAGTTCGCGTCAGAAACCCTGATACTTCGAAATAGATTGTCCAGTTTGTACACGAAGTGCGTCCAGTTTTTGCCGTAACCCTCTCTACTCTTTTGCACATTCTATGTGGGTGAAATGATGATACCATGCCAAGTTTCGACATTTTCATAGTTCATTTTGTAGTGATTTTCAATTTCAAGGTCATTTAGCTCTCTAAGCAAATCGGTAAAAGACTGAAAAATAGCAAATGATGCCAGAAAGTGTTGAAAATTGATGACGTTGCTTTGAGTGGTGCGTACGGAACGCAAAAAAAGTTTGGAGCTGTAATAAGTTTTAAAAAATGGAGTGCCAGTGTAACAGATGAGTTCTCGTCCGGAACCCTGATACTCTGAAATAGATTGTACAGTTTGTACATGAAGTGCGTCCAGTTTTTGCCGTAACCCTCTCTGCTCTTTTGCACATGCTATGTGGGTGAAATGATGATACCATGCCAAGTTTTGACATTTTCAGAGTTCATTTTGTAGTGATTTTCAATTTCACGGTCATTTAGCTCTCTAAACAAATCGGTAAATGACTGAAAAATAGCAAATGATGTTAGAAAGTGTGGAAAATTGATGACGTCGCTTTGAATGGTGCGTACGGAACGCAAAAAAAGTCTGGAGTTGTAATAAGTTTAAAAAAGTGAAGTGCCAGTGTAACAGATGAGTTCTCGTCCGAAACCCTGATACTCCGAAAGAGATTGTCCAGTGTGTACACGAAGTGCGTCCAATTTTTGCGGTAACCCTCTCTACTCTTTTGCACATGCTATGTGGGTGAAATGATGATACCATGCCCACTTTCGACATTTTCAGAGTTCATTTTGTACTGATTTTCAATTTCACGGTC
>NC_057814.1:109318214-109321513 GCF_018294505.1 Triticum aestivum | reverse complement strand
GGAACGCAAAAAAAGTCTGGAGTTGTAATAAGTTTAAAAAAATGAAGTGCTACTGTAACAGATGAGTTCTCGTCCGCAACCTGATACTTCGAAAGAGATTGTCTAGTTTGTACATGAAGTGCGTCCAGTTTTTGCCGTAACCCTCTCAACTCTTTTGCACATGCTATGTGGGTGAAATGATGATACCATGCCAAGTTTTGGCATTATCAGAGTTCATTTTGTAGTGATTTTCAATTTCACGGTCATTTATCTATCTAAACAAATCGGTAAACGACTAAAAAATAGCAAATGATGTCAGAAAGTTTTGAAAATTGATGACGTCGCTTTGAATGGTGTGTACGGAACGCAAAAATGTCGTGAGTTGTAATAAGTTTAAAAAATGAAGTGCCCATGTAACAGATGAGTTCTCGTCAGAAACCCTGATACTTCGAAAGAAATTGTCCAGTTTGTACACGAAGTGCGTCCAGTTTTTGCCGTAACCCTCTCTACTCTTTTGCACATGCTATGTGGGTGAAATGATGATACCATGCCTAGTTTCGACATTTGCAGAGTTCATTTTTCAGTGATTTTCAATTTCACGGTCATTTAGCCTCTAAACAAATCGGTAAATGACTGAAAAATAGCAAATGATGTCAGAAAGTGTTGAAAATTGATGACATCGCTTTGAATGGTGCGTACGGAACACAAAAAAAGTCTAGAGTTGTAATAAGTTTAAAAAAATGAAGTGCCAGTGTAACAGATGAGTTCTCGTCCGAAACCCTGATACTCCGAAAGAGATTGTACAGTTTGTGCACAAAGTGCGTCCAGCTTTTGCCGTAACCCTATCTACTCTTTTGCACATGCTATGTGGGTGAAATGATGATACCATGCCAAGTTTCGACATTTTCCGAGTTCATTTCGTAGTGAGTTTCAATTTCACGGTCATTTAGCTCTCTAAACAAATCGGTAAATGACTAAAAAATAGCAAATGATGTCAGAAAGTTTTGAAAAATTGATGACGTCGCTTTGAATGGTGTGTACGGAACACAAAAAAGTCTGGAGTTGTAATAAGTTTAAAAAATGAAGTGCCCATGTAATAGATGAGTTCTCGTCAGAAACCCAGATACTTCGAAAAAGATTGTCCAGTTTGTACACGAAGTGCGTACAGTTTTTGCCGTAACACAAGAAGTCCGGAGTTGTAATAAGTTATTAAAGATAAAAAAGAGGCACAATGCTCGTTAATTAGCTTCAAGCCTTTCGGAATAGTGTAAACTGCACTGCACATAGCTCTGTGCAGTCTACACTATTCCTCAAGGCTTAAAGCTAAGCAACGTGCAGATGAGCATTGCGCCTCTCCTTCATCGTCTCTGCACTCAGGGCTTATAAAGCGCTCCTAGTGCCTTTCTTTTCGCGAGGTAGGACTAAAAAACAGCTTACTAAGAAACTATAGTACCGGTTCATGGCACGAACCGGTACTAAAGTTGCCCGTGGGGCCCCAGCCTGACCACAGCCTGACGCAGCCTCATTAGTACCGGTTCGTGACACGAACCGGTACTAAAGGTTGCTCACGAGCCGGTACAAAGGATCTCCGCCCTGCTAGCCGTTGGAACCGGCACTAATGGACACGTTAGTGCCGGCTCAAAATCAAACCGGCACTAATGTGCTTCACATTTGACCCTTTTTCTACTAGTGAGGTGACGACCCTTGCAGCGTGCGGTGCTCACTGGGAGTATGCGAGACCGGTGTGGAACTCAATCCAGGTAATGGCTTGGATGGGACACCCGACTTTAGATGTTAGGATTTGGTGCGATGTCTGTTTGGTATTAGGCCCGGACATTCGGCACGCCTTCATCAAGGGGATAGGAGTAGCAATAGCGCTGCCAAGATGGTGCTTCCGGCTTATTGATGTATCATCTTGTATGGTTTTTATGAATAATTAATAATAGGGCTGCATGCATCGTCCATATGCAGAGGCCAGCGGTACATCCTCCTTTTCTAAAAAAAACATACTAGTCTCATAGATAGATATGTAGTATAGGGTTACAGGACAGAAGTATATTGCATAAGACTTCAGTCTCCTGACCATTTAAGCTAGACATAACCATAGACTGACATCAGCACTGTTCGATTCTATAGGCACCAGACACAAGCACTTGCTGATGTCCAGAATACTTATTCCTGAAACAAGATAAAAGATGAGTTCATTTCCAGCATCGCATATGCCTACCCTTTGTCTATATATACAGGCACCCAGCGACCTCAATTCCCTCAGTAAAAACCAGCAGACAAGGGCATGTCATCGAAGGACCAAAGGTCCATGTTGCCGACCACGTCCTGGGGTACATCACAGCTTAGAATGCTGTCAATTGACTGTTCTGAACCATCGTCCATCAGGAACTTCATGTATGGCTCCAAGTCGGCAAGATCAACAATAGCATCACCCATCACAGGAGGTACTGTTGAATTAATGCCATTGTTCTGGAGAAATGCAGATTCATTGACCTCTGTTGAGGTGGGAATGGATGCAAGCACAGATGTTATGCCAGGGGTCTTGATATCATTCTTCCAGCTGAAGTCTGAGCAACTGAAGGAGTTGCTCCCCTGGTCAGAGGAAAAATTCATGAAAGGGGCCTCAACTGCATTCATTGTAGGCACAAACGACATGTTCTGAGGCTACACAAATTGCTGATTTAAGGTGTAGTCAATAGCAGGGCAGGAATACACATCTGCGTTGCCCATGGTGTTGAGTACCGGCTTCTGTTCGGTGTTGAACTCGGGCACCTTCACAGAGGTAGCGCAGCGTTGCTGAGGAGCCATAGGAGCTTCTTCTGGGAAATTGACCTTTGCCTTCTTGCCACGAATTCTGCGGGCTTCAACATCATAGGCTCTTGCAGCTTCCTCGGCGGAGTTGTAAGTGCCAAGCCAGACACGTACACCCTTGCGAGGATCTCTTATTTCAGCAGCCCATTTACCGCAAGGGCGGCGGCGGATCCCCCTGAACTAGTTCTTTCTCTTCCTTTTAGCAGACCCTGAGGCACAATCATCATCACCAATAGCAGTTGCCTTCAATCCATCTGAATGAAGCGGTGAGATAAAGATTCGACTATTGATCTTTAACACATATAATTAGGCATTCACTAGTCCAAAAAAAACATCAATAGTTCTTCCACTTCCTTTGAAACAATTAGCGAGGAATTAGACTGTAAGCATCGATGATGCAAAACGGAGCATAAACGAAGATTGTCCGCCAACATGCATGAGAGAAGATTTGGCAGGGAGATGGCCAAGTACGGCGAGGAGTGGTCTCTCGAATAGATGGC
>NC_057814.1:109292154-109317952 GCF_018294505.1 Triticum aestivum | reverse complement strand
CACATGGTGGAGGAATAAGCGGAGAGGATCATCCACAAATGTCACGCGACTGCCGGGAAGCCCTACCGCGACGCCGCCACCTTCCGTCGCCCGAAGCCCGACGACGACTCCAACGCCAAATCGGGCGACGATGACGGAGGAGGAGCCGTCGATTTGCTCGGCATGGCCTATGAGGTCATCGTCAAGTATAGAGTAGTTTAGGGTTTTTGTTTTAAGGTCTTTGGTTCACCACACGAAATATCACCCGGTTTTATGAAAATTATCCTAGTTTAAATGAACTTTGTTTGATTTATATGAAATCCGCCATGTTTGCCTGATTTTCGTCCAGTTAGTTCGAAAAGTTGTTGAAATGTATGCGGGCAGCATTAGATGGCCGGCTCCCACACCCGTGCCCGTAGACTGGCCCCTGAAAGTGCAACTATATCCCTGGGTGGTTTTGGTAATTCCTAACAACATATAGCTCATTGAGCTAATGCTATTCCAAGATAAATATTTCAGGAAAGCTCAATGTTTGGCATGGCATGGACTAGAAAGTGGACCCTTCAAAATGCTAAGGACAAAAGATTGGCTCAAGCTCAAAGCACAAGACTCTACATTTTCTATTTTACTGATCCAAGATCACATTGAGTCTATAGGAAAAGTCAATACTATTAAGAAGGGATGAGGTGTTGCTTAATGAGATTCTTGATCAAAATGCTTAGTGATATGCTCCAAAACCCTCCACTACTTTCTCATATCCACATATGTCCTAAACCAAAAAAGTCCAACTCGGCCCCACCGAAGTTTCACATCCGGAGCCACCGAGTTCAGTTGACATAGCCACTGCCAGAAACCCTAATCAATTCGGTCTCACCGATAGGGATCTCGGTCTCACCGAGATGGGGTTGCAAACTCTCTGTTTCCCATCGTAACGTTTCGGTCAAACCGAGATGAGCGATCGGTCCCACCGAGATTGCAATGCAAACTCTCTGTTTCCTTTTCGTAACGTTTCGGTCCCACCGAGGGAATCTGACACTACTAGCATGCAACATGATGATAGTATCATGCACCAACTTACTCTGCTCGTGGTTACCTCGTAATCATCACATGCATCACTTACCAGCCTCGGACATCACACGATCATCTCAGGATCAAATTAAGCTTGGTATAAACAATACTGTAGTGATCATTACATGACCACAAGGTGCTTGATTTTTACCCACGATTCTAGCACAACATCACGAATATCCAACAACTCGGTATCCTCAGTACCACGGTGATCATCTCACGATCACAACCAAATATCCATCAACTCAGTATCCTCGATACCACGGTGATCATCTCACGATCACAACCAATCTCTTTCTCATCATCGAACCAGGGTTGTTATTAATCAAGTTATTATTATTACTGTTGACCCATAGTGTGACCGACACGAACTGGGCCCTTATCCGCGGGCGCGGCCATTGATAGATTTAACACACACACACACTCTCTGCAGAGGTAGCGGCAACAAAACCCATGGCCTCGCACTCCCATTCGGGTGGACCAACGGCGTTCCGACCAAACCGATCCACTGCCATGACACTTTCCCGGCCACTCCGACCAACTCCCCACTGGGCTTAGTCCTGGGTGACCCAGCCTACCAAAGGCAAAACTACAACCGTCGTGGCAAATAAACAGTCCCAAACGGGGACACGGTACCATAACAACAACAGATTCACAAGGCTTATGTCGTCCTACCTGATCAGGATAGCACTACTAGGGAAAACCTTATACACAGTGCTTTAGCAGTAGTGCGTGTTAAAAAAGCACGCTGATGCTAAGTAGCAATAGCGCGCTGATGTAAACGGCGCTACAGATACAGTTGTAGCAGTAGCGCGCCTGAAGATAAAAGCGTTATTACTAAAATTCCCATGGCTTAGCCGATAGGCTACACATAGTAGTAGCGATCTACGTCGAACCGCGCTACCGCTACTTGCTTTGTAGCAGCGCGTTCATGCTGAAAGGCGCTAGTGCTAAAGGAAATAAAATTAAATGGAAAGCAAATAGAAAAATAAATGAAAATGAAAGAAATACAAAAAGGTGAAAGGAAAAAAATAAATGTAAAGAAAAATAAATGAAAAAGGGGGAAAAAGAGAAAGGAATAGCAGTAGCGCGTATCGAGGAACGTGTTGTAGCTAGCTTAGCAGTAGCGCACTTCCTAGAACGCGCTACTGCTACTTCTGACTTAACCGCGCGGTTCGTTCTTCCCCACGGCCACTTCCCCCAAATCCAACTCCTCCGCTGTCGCCGCTGCCGTCGCCCGTCGGCCGCCGCGTGCTCTCCCGTCGCTCTCCGCACACCCTCGACGCCGCGCCCGACCCCGGATTCGACGCCGCTCCCGACCCCGACCTCGACGCCGCCCCCGACTCCGACCTCGACGCCGCCCTCCGCCGCGCGCCCGAGCCCCGACCCCGACCTCGACGCCGCCTGCCCCTCCCTCGCCGCAAGCACCCGAGGTGAGCACGCCTGCTGCTCCCCCTCCCCTACCTCTGCCTAGGGTTCTTCAAATTTTAGTTGCATCAAATTAGTTAGGGTTCAACTATGGGTGGAAACGAATCGGATGCGGATGCTATCGGATACGGATGCGGCTCGGATGTTTTCTGAGATGTTGTTTTCTTAGATGATGAATAAACACTATTGTAATGCATAATAAAACGAGTAAAATTTGACCACTTATTTTACTCTTAAGTTGGATAATTGGAATATCCACTACCACTTTCCACTCTAGGTTCATCAAATTAGATGGTAATTAGGGCAGTAGTTCCTAGGTACTAATTAGTTAGTAAGAACAAGGTACTACTTAGGTACTAGTTTATTTTTATTTATAGTAAGTTTTTTAGTAAGAACTAGTTGAATTAATAGAACTAGTTGAACATGTCACATTTGTTGTTATTTTTTTAGTTAAAGCAATTTTTCCTGCATCGACATCGACAATGCCTATCCCGCATCCTCGTCGTCGACTCGGTGGAGGACGCCCGCTTGACAGATGGGCCATGTCCGGGACTAGGCTCCGCCGGGCTGGTACTGGGAGGCGCTACCTACCGGGGGGCGCAGCTTGGTGAGGAGTCAACCCGTCGTTGACCCGAACCTTCTTTGGTGGCGGTCGCTGTTGGTAATCGTAGCATAATTTAAAATTTTCCTACGCTCACCAAGATGCATCTATGGAGTCTACTAGCAACGAGGGGAAAGGAGTGCATCTACATACCCTTGTAGATCGCGAGCGGAAGCGTTCCAATGAACGTGGATGACGGAGTCGTACTCGTCGTGATCCAAATCACCGATGACCGAGTGCCGAACGGACGGCACCTCCGCGTTCAACACACGTACGGTGCAGCGATGTCTCCTCCTTCTTGATCCAGCAAGGGGGGAGGAGAGGTTGATGGAGATCCAACAGCACGACGGCGTGGTGGTGGATGTAGCGGGTCTCCGGCAGGGCTTCGCCGAGCTTCTGCGAGAGAGAGAGAGAGGTGTAGCAGGGAGGACGGAGGCGCCCAAGGCTATTGTGTGCTGCCCTCCCTCCCCCCCCCTTTATATAAGCCCCTGGGGGGGTGCGCCAGCTCCAAGAGATGGGATCTCAAGGGGGGGCGGCGGCCAAGTGGGGGGAAGGGGTGCCTTGCCCCCCAAGGCAAGGGGGAAACTCCCCCCCCTAGGGTTTCCAACCCTAGGCGCATGGGGGGATGCCCAAGGGGGGGCGCCCCAGCCTACTAGGGGCTGGTTCCCTTCCACTTTCAGCCCACAGGGCCCTCCGGGACAGGTGGCCCCACCGGTGGACCCCCGGGACCCTTCTGGTGGTCCCGGTACAATACCGGTAACCCCCGAAACTTTCCCGGTCGCCGAAACTGGACTTCCTATATATAATTCTTTGCCTCCGGACAATTCCGGAACCTCTCGTGACGTCCGGGATCTCATCCGGGACTCCGAACAACTTTCGGGTTTCTGCATACATATATCTCTACAACCCTAGCGTCACCGGACCTTAAGTGTGTAGACCCTACGGGTTCGGGAGACATGCAGACATGACCGAGACGCCTCTCCGGTCAATAACCAACAGCGGGATCTGGATACCCATGTTGGCTCCCACATGCTCCACGATGATCTCATCGGATGAACCACGGTGTCGAGGATTCAATCAATCCGTATGCAATTCCCTTTGTCAAACGGTATGTTACTTGCCCGAGATTCGATCGTCGGTATCCCAATACCTTGCTCAATCTCGTTACCGGCAAGTCTCTTTACTCGTACCGCAATGCATGATCCCGTGACTAACGCCTTAGTCACATTGAGCTCATTATGATGATGCATTATCGAGTGGGCCCAGAGATACCTCTCCGTCACACGGAGTGACAAATCCCAGTCTCGATCCGTGCCAACCCAACAGACACTTTCGGAGATACCCGTAATGCACCTTTATAGTCACCCAGTTACGTTGTGACATTTGGCACACCCAAAGCACTCCTACGGTATCCGGGAGTTGCACGATCTCATGGTCTAAGGAAAAGATACTTGACATTGGAAAAGCTCTAGCAAACGAAACTACACGATCTTTTATGCTATGCTTAGGATTGGGTTTGTCCATCACATCATTCTCCTAATGATGTGATCCCGTTATCAATGACATCCAATGTCCATAGTCAGGAAACCATGACTATCTGTTGATCAACGAGCTAGTCAACTAGAGGCTTACTAGGGACACGTTGTGGTCTATGTATTCACACATGTATTACGATTTCCGGACAATACAATTATAGCATGAATAATAGACTATTATCATGAACACAGAAATATAATAATAACCATTTATTATTGCCTCTAGGGCATATTTCCAACAGTCTCCCACTTGCACCAGAGTCAATAATATAGTTACATTGTGATGAATCGAACACCCATTGCGTCCTGGTGTTGATCATGTTTTGCCCTAGGGAGAGGTTTAGTCAACGGATCTGCTACATTCAGGTCCGTGTGTACTTTACAAATATCTATGTCTCCATTTTGAACACTTTCACGAATGGAGTTGAAGCGACGCTTGATATGCCTGGTCTTTCTGTGAAACCTGGGCTCCTTCGCAAGGGCAATAGCTCCAATGTTGTCACAGAAGAGAGTCATCGGGCCCCACGCATTGGGAATCACCCCTAGGTCGGTAATGAACTCCTTCATCCAGACTGCTTCCTGTGCTGCCTCCGAGGCTGCCATGTACTCCGCTTCACATGTAGATCCCGCCACGACGCTTTGCTTGCAACTGCACCAGCTTACTGCTCCTCTATTCAAAATATACACGTATCCGGTCTGTGACTTCGAGTCATCCAGATCTGTGTCGAAGCTAGCGTCGACGTAACCCTTTACGACGAGCTCTTCGTCACCTCCATAAACGAGAAACATATCCTTAGTCCTCTTCAGGTACTTCAGGATATTCTTGACCGCTGTCCAGTGTTCCTTGCCGGGATTACTTTGGTACCTTCCTACCAAACTTACGGCAAGGTTTACATCAGGTCTGGTACACAGCATGGCATACATAATAGACCCTATGGCCGAGGCATAGGGGATGACACTCATCTCTTCTATATCTTCTGCCGTGGTCGGGCATTGAGCCGTGCTCAATTGCACACCTTGCAATACAGGCAAGAACCCCTTCTTGGACTGATCCATACTGAACTTCTTCAATATCTTGTCAAGGTATGTACTCTGTGAAAGACCAATGAGGCGTCTTGATCTATCTCTATAGATCTTGATGCCTAATATATAAGCAGCTTCTCCAAGGTCCTTCATTCAAAAACACTTATTCAAATAGGCCTTTATACTTTCCAAGAATTCTATATCATTTCCCATCAATAGTATGTCATCCACATATAATATGAGAAATGCTACGGAGCTCCCACTCACTTTCTTGTAAACACAGGCTTCTCCATAAGTCTGTGTAAACCCAAACGCTTTGATCATCTCATCAAAGCGAATGTTCCAACTCCGAGATGCTTGCACCAGCCCATAGATTGAGCGCTGGAGCTTGCACACTTTGTTAGCATTAGGATCGACAAAACCTTCCGGCTGCATCATATACAACTCTTCCTTAAGGAAGCCATTAAGGAATGCTGTTTTGACGTCCATCTGCCATATCACATAATCATAGTATGCGGCAATTGCTAACATGATTCGGACGGACTTCAGCTTCACTACGGGTGAGAATGTCTCATCGTAGTCAACCCCTTGAACTTGTCGATAACCCTTAGCGACAAGTCGAGCTTTGTAGATGGTCACATTACCATCCGCGTCCGTCTTCTTCTTAAAGATCCATTTGTTTTCTATGGCTCGCCGCTCATCGGGCAAGTCAGTCAAAGTCCATACTTTGTTTTCATACATGGATTCTATCTCGGATTTCATGGCTTCTAGCCATTTGTCGGAATCCGGGCCCGCCATCGCTTCTTCATAGTTCGAAGGTTCACCGTTGTCTAACAACATGATTTCCAGGACAGGGTTGCCGTACCACTCTGGTGCGGAACGTGTCCTTGTGGACCTACGAAGTTCAGTGGCAACTTGATCCGAAGCTTCATGATCATCATCATTAACTTCCTCTCCAGTCGGTGTAGGCACCACAGGAACATTTTCCCGCGCTGCGCTACTTTCCGGTTCGGAAGGGGTGACTATCACCTCATCAAGTTCCACTTTCCTCCCACTCAATTCTTTCGAGAGAAACTCCTTCTCCAGAAAGGACCCGTTCCTGGCAACGAAGATTTTGCCTTCGGATCTGAGGTAGAAGGTATACCCAATAGTTTCCTTAGGGTATCCTATGAAGACGCATTTTTCCGACTTGGGTTCAAGCTTTTCAGGTTGAAGTTTCTTGACATAAGCATCGCATCCCCAAACTTTTAGAAACGACAGCTTAGGTTTCTTCCCAAACCATAATTCATACGGTGTCATCTCAACGGATTTAGACGGTGCCCTATTTAAAGTGAATGCGGCAGTCTCTAAAGCATAGCCCCAAAATGAGAGCGGTAAATCGGTAAGAGACATCATAGATCGCACCATATCCAATAGAGTGCGATTACGACGTTCGGACACACAATTTCTCTGAGGTGTTCCAGGCGGCGTGAGTTGTGAAACTATTCCACATTTCCTTAAGTGTGCACCAAACTCGTGACTCAAATATTCTCCACCACGATCTGATCGTAGGAATTTTATTCTTCTGTCACGTTGATTCTCAACTTCACTCTGAAATTCCTTGAACTTTTCAAAGGTTTCAGACTTGTGTTTCATTAGGTAGACATATCCATATCTACTTAAATCATCAGTGAGGGTGAGAACATAACGATATCCTCCGCGAGCCTCAACACTCATTGGACCACACACATCGGTATGTATGATTTCCAATAAGTTGGTTGCTCGCTCCATTGTTCCGGAGAACGGAGTCTTGGTCATCTTACCCATGAGGCATGGTTCGCACGTGTCAAATGATTCATAATCAAGAGACTCCAAAAGTCCATCTGCATGGAGCTTCTTCATGCGCTTGACACCAATGTGACCAAGGCGGCAGTGCCACAAGTATGTGGGACTATCGTTATCAACTTTACATCTCTTGGTATTCACACTATGAACATGTGTAACATCACGTTCGAGATTCATCAAAAATAAACCATTGACCAGCGGGGCATGACCATAAAACATCTCTCTCAAATAAATAGAACAACCATTATTCTCGGATTTAAATGAGTAGCCATCTCGAATTAAACGAGATCCAGACACTATGTTCATGCTCAAAGCTGGCACTAAATAACAATTATTGAGGTTTAAAACTAATCCCGTAGGGAGATGCAGAGGTAGCGTGCCGACGGCGATCACATCGACCTTGGAACCATTCCCGACGCGCATCGTCACCTCGTCCTTTGCCAGTCTCCGTTTATTCCGTAGTTCCTGCTTTGAGTTACAAACATGAGCAACCGCACCGGTATCAAATACCCAGGAGCTACTACGAGTACTGGTAAGGTACACATCAATTACTTGTATATCACATATACCTTGGGTGTTGCCGGCCTTCTTCTTATCCGCTAAATATTTGGGGCAGTTCCGCTTCCAGTGACCACTTTCCTTGCAATAAAAGCACTCAGTCCCGGGCTTGGGTCCATTCTTTGACTTCTTCCCAGTAACTGGTTTACCGGGCGCGGCAACTCCCTTGCCGTCCTTCTTGAAGTTCTTCTTACCCTTGCCCTTCTTGAACTTAGTGGTTTCACCATCAACACTTGATGTTCTTTTCTGATCTCCCCTTCCGCTGATTTCAGCATTGAATATACCTCGGGAATGGTCTTTTCCATCCCCTGCATATTGTAGTTCATCAGAAAGCTCTTGTAGCTTGGTGGAAGCGACTGGAGGATTCTGTCAATGACCGCGTCATCCGGGAGATTAACTCCCAGCTGAGACAAGCGGTTGTGCAACCCAGACATTCTGAGTATGTGCTCACTAACAGAACTGTTCTCCTCCATCTTACAGCTGAAGAACTTGTCGGAGACATCATATCTCTCGACCCGGGCATGAGCTTGAAAAACCAGTTTCAGCTCCTCGAACATCTCATATGCTCCATGTTTCTCAAAATGCTTTTGGAGACCCGGTTCTAAGCTGTAAAGGATGCCGCACTGAACGAGGGAGTAATCATCAGCACGTGATTGCCAAGCGTTCATAACGTCTTGGTTTTGTGGGATTGGTGCATCACCTAGCGGTGCTTCTAAGACATAATCTTTCTTGGCTACTATGAGGATGAGCCTCAGGTTCCGGACCCAGTCCGTATAGTTGCTGCCATCATCTTTCAGCTTGGTTTTCTCTAGGAACGCGTTGAAATTGAGGACAACGTTGGCCATTTGATCTACAATACATAGTGTAAAGATTTTAGACTAAGTTCATGATAATTGAGTTCATCTAATCAAATTATTTAATGAACTCCCACTCAGATAGACATCCCTCTCGTCATCTAAGTGAAACATGATCCGAGTTTAACTAGGCCGTGTCCGATCATCACGTGAGACGGACTAGTCAAGATCGGTGAACATCTCCATGTTGATCGTATCTTCTATACGACTCATGCTCGACCTTTCGGTCCTCCGTGTTCCGAGGCCATGTCTGTACATGCTAGGCTCGTCAAGTCAACCTAAGTGTATTGCGTGTGTTCCGAGGCCATGTCTGTACATGCTAGGCTCGTCAACACCCGTTGTATTCGAACGTAAGAATCTATCACACCCGATCATCACGTGGTGCTTCGAAACGACGAACCTTCGCAACGGTGCACAGTTAGGGTGAACACTTTCTTGAAATTATTATAAGGGATCATCCTACTTGCTACCGTCGTTCTAAGCAAATAAGATGCAAAAACATGATAAACATCACATGCAATCAAATAGTGACATGATATGGCCAATATCATCATGCTCCTTTGATCTCAATCTTCGGGGCACCATGATCATCTTTGTCACCGGCATGACACCATGATCTCCATCATTGTGTCTTCATGAAGTCGTCGCGCCAACGATTACTTCTACTTCTATGGCTAACGCGTTTAGCAATAAAGTAAAGTAATTTACATGGCGTTATTCAATGACACGCAGGTCATACAAAATAATAAAGACAACTCCTATGGCTCCTGCCGGTTGTCATAATCATCGACATGCAAGTCGTGATTCCTATTACAAGAATATGATCAATCTCATACATCACATATATCATTCATCACATCTTCTGGCCATATCACATCACATAGCACTTGCTGCAAAAACAAGTTAGACGTCCTCTAATTGTTGTTGCAAGTTTTTACGTGGTTTGTAGGTTTCTAGCAAGAACGTTTCTTACCTACGTATGACCACAACATGATTTGCCAATTTCTATTTACCCTTCATAAGGACCCTTTTCATCGAATCCGTTCCGACTAAAGTAGGAGAGACAGACACCCGCTAGCCACCTTATGCAACTTGTGCATGTTTGTCGGTGGAACCTGTCTCACGTAAGACTACGTGTAAGGTCGGTCCGGGCCACTTCATCCTACAATGCCGCCGAAACAAGAAAAGACTAGTAGCGGCAAGAAGAATTGGCAAACTCAACGCCCACAACTACTTTGTGTTCTACTGGTGCATAGTAACTACGCATAGACCTGGCTCATGATGCCACTGTTGGTAATCGTAGCATAATTTAAAATTTTCCTACGCTCACCAAGATGCATCTATGGAGTCTACTAGCAACGAGGGGAAAGGAGTGCATCTACATACCCTTGTAGATTGCGAGCGGAAGCGTTCCAATGAACGTGGATGACGGAGTCGTACTCGCCGTGATCCAAATCACCGATGACCGAGTGCCGAACGGACGGCACCTCCGCGTTCAACACACGTACGGTGCAGCGACGTCTCCTCCTTCTTGATCCAGCAAGGGGGGAGGAGAGGTTGATGGATCCAACAGCACGACGGCGTGGTGGTGGATGTAGCGGGTCTCCGGCAGGGCTTCGCCGAGCTTCTGCGAGAGAGAGAGAGAGGTGTAGCAGGGAGGAGGGAGGCGCCCAAGGCTGTTGTGTGCTGCCCTCCCTCCCCCCTTTATATAAGCCCCTGGGGGGGTGCGCCAGCCCCAAGAGATGGGATCTCAAGGGGGGGGGGGCGGCGGCCAAGTGGGGGGAAGGGGTGCCTTGCCCCCCAAGGCAAGGGGGAAACTCCCCCCCCCTAGGGTTTCCAACCCTAGGCGCATGGGGGGAGGCCCAAGGGGGGGCGCCCCAGCCCACTAGGGGCTGGTTCCCTTCCACTTTCAGCCCACGGGGCCCTCCGGGACAGGTGGCCCCACCCGGTGGACCCCCGGGACCCTTCCGGTGGTCCCGGTACAATACCGGTAACCCCCGAAACTTTCCCGGTGGCCGAAACTGGAGTTCCTATATATAATTCTTTACCTCCGGACCATTCCGGAACCTCTCGTGACGTCCGGGATCTCATCCGGGACTCCGAACAACTTTCGGGTTTCCGCATACATATATCTCTACAACCCTAGCGTCACCGGACCTTAAGTGTGTAGACCCTACGGGTTCGGGAGACATGCAGACATGACCGAGACGCCTCTCCGGTCAATAACCAACAGCGGGATCTGGATACCCATGTTGGCTCCCACATGCTCCACGATGATCTCATCGGATGAACCACGGTGTCGAGGATTCAATCAATCCGTATGCAATTCCCTTTGTCAAACGGTATGTTACTTGCCCGAGATTCGATCGTCGGTATCCCAATACCTTGTTCAATCTCGTTACCGGCAAGTCTCTTTACTCGTACCGCAATGCATGATCCCGTGACTAACGCCTTAGTCACATTGAGCTCATTATGATGATGCATTACCGAGTGGGCCCAGAGATACCTCTCCGTCACACGGAGTGACAAATCCCAGTCTCGATCCGTGCCAACCCAACAGACACTTTCGGAGATACCCGTAATGCACCTTTATAGTCACCCAGTTACGTTGTGACATTTGGCACACCCAAAGCACTCCTACGGTATCCGGGAGTTGCACGATCTCATGGTCTAAGGAAAAGATACTTGACATTGGAAAAGCTCTAGCAAACGAAACTACATGATCTTTTATGCTATGCTTAGGATTGGGTTTGTCCATCACATCATTCTCCTAATGATGTGATCCCGTTATCAATGACATCCAATGTCCATAGTCAGGAAACCATGACTATCTGTTGATCAACGAGCTAGTCAACTAGAGGCTTACTAGGGACACGTTGTGGTCTATGTATTCACACATGTATTACGATTTCCGGACAATACAATTATAGCATGAATAATAGACTATTATCATGAACACAGAAATATAATAATAACCATTTATTATTGCCTCTAGGGCATATTTCCAACAGTCGCGTGGGCCAGTGACGGTCGGGAGGCTTGAGGACCCCGCGGAGGTGGTATGTCACCGTGTCAGCGAGGAGGAGGCGCATGTCCGTCGCTACTTGGTTGCGCTGGAGCACAGGTTCTCCAATACCTGGCAGGTTCTCCAGGGATCTCAGTGGAGCTATCATTCTGTGATGGTTCCTTTTCTTTGGGTGCCACCGCCCACGCTGATACCCGTCGTTCGCTAGGGTTTTAGTTGTATTAGTGATGTTATATGTATGATACTATTCGGGATGTATTAGCGATAATATTCGACGATGTACGGACGGAAGAGATGATTTACTTTTGCTTATTGAATGCATGCTAATTTGAATACTTATTTATTTTACGATTTGGTTTTGCTTATTGAATGCTCATGTCAATATGAGTCCTATAAGATATTCCGAAATGTATATCTTTTGTTGCTCAAATAGGATATGTGCTTGACCAAGTGGCCGGTCATGTTTGCAGGTTACACCTCTGAGAGGCCTATGTTTTGCCGGAGTGCTGATTCATTTCCGTTCCGCCAAATTTCAAGCGCTCGATATGTCCTATTTTAGCAAAGGTCATGCCGGATTTTTCCGTGAATTTTGGCATGACTTGTGCCAGAATATGTAGGAAATATCGAGTGCCCCGGATTTGTGTGTTGAGTATCCTGCTAGTTGTCTTGGATCGATTTTCAATTAATGTTTCAACTATGAACATAAGAAATGTCTGACGACGAAAAGGATTTCGGTATTTGCAAATACTGCGAAGACGAGCGCGGCCTGTGCGATAGAATCTTCCTAGAGGATGATAGGCGCTTCAGCATCATGCTGGACCAGAACTTCGAAGTGGATACAGTAAGTCACAATGACAAGTCTTTTTTCGTAATTTAGCATGACATCTTCTTCATTTGCTTCAACTTATAATTTAATTTTTTACTATTCTACTAGCGTATCCCCTGCCATGCAAGAGTTTTTGTCTTGGATAAGATAGGTTTCAGTCGTATGAAAACTACTATCGAGGTAAAGAGAGTTTACTTGAAGACCGAGCATGGTTGTATTTTCCACGCAAAATTATACAATGCAGACAACTACACCTATTTTGGATGCAAAACTTGGCAAGCACTATGCAAGACTTATGCATTTGAGCCTGATATGGTTACCACATTTGATATTCGTCCGGAAGATGATATTAAAGGTAATATCGACATCTGGGTCGATGTGCAGATGCCTCCAGTTATACCATTATGTGAGTTACTCAACCACGTTTATGTCTTCGATATTGTTTATTCAAAAATAGTTGACAACTAATTTCTATTGACAGCTTGTTTCCGTTCAAGCAAACATGTCCAGCGCTTGGTAGACAGGACCTACTACTGTCCCGGGGCTGAACTAAACTGCGAGGAGATAAGTCATTATGTTTCATGGCTTGAGGATCTTCATACTGTCACGACAAATTATTTTTATGGACTTAAAAATCTTAGTACTCAAAACGTGCGACCAATGGTGTTCGTACTGAACTACTGTCACATCTATTTAGGAAAGACGGTAAGATTTTTACTATTTGTCCTCAGTGCATCTTTTGCATACATTATTTTTTAAGCTAAACTTCATTGCTAAGTATGTTACTATACGATGTTCTTCAACAAGGACTCCCGATGAATGTTGTGCCTCATTGGATCGAGATGAGAATTGTTAGCTTACGGCCAAGATATACTACAATGCACTTTAGTGCATTCAGGATTTCTAATAGCGAGGAATACTTAATAGTGGAAGACTGGAGCAAAATTGTGAACGGTCGCAGAGAAGTACTAGGGGGCAGCAATCAGAAGCGCAACCCACGATTAGGAGACAGGTTCATCTGCATGCTCCAACTTGATGAAGCAGGAGTGCTACACATGTTTTATGTTATTTTACCTGAGAGAGAGAGCAGCAGGAGTGATTAGCTAGCTAGAAATGGGTTTGAAGATGATGATGTGCTACACTATGACTATGATGATTAAATAGCTAGTGTTGGTGGTAATGACTATGATGACTATTATTAGATAGTGTTGGTGGTGATTAGATAGCTACCGCAGCTAGTGTTGGTGGTGATTAGCTAGCTAGAATGAGTTTGAAGATGATGATGTGCTACACTATGACTATGATGATTAAATAACTAATGTTGGTGGTAATGACTATGATGATGATTAAATAGCTTGTGCTGGCGGATTAGAGTCAAGTGGAGGCAACATGTGGTGCACATCGAAAGTACTACTAGTTCAAACTAGATCAAGTTTGGATTAGTAGTATACTTTTGACATGCACCACATATTGCCTCCACTTGAACCTAATCCACCTTCATTTCACACACTGTTATGGACATAATGATATAAACCTCATAATTGGCATTGTACCAAAATTTGTATAACGGCGTATAAATACACTCAAAATAAAAAAATGAAGAAAAAGAATACTAGTAGCGATGGATAGTAAACACGCTGCTACTAGCTAGATTACCAGCAGCGCGTGAGAGAACAAACGCTGTGGCTATGTGTCTTAGCAGGAGCGCGTGTCGCACGCGCTACTGCTAAGTAATAGCTGTAGCGCCTTATTAGTAGCGCGTTGTCCCGCGCTACTAGTGGGCATTAAACCCGCGCTACTACTAGGGTTTTCCCTAGTAGTGTAGCGCCCGAGCATAACCTTCCCTCGTTGGAGGCACTGACGAGAGGCATGACAATAGACCGAGTTAGGACCGTCCCATACCGGCAAATGTGGCTGCACTTGTCAGCTCGATATGGTGGCATCATGACTCAGCCAACAGTTTTTCAAGTTCAATTAAGTCCGGTTAAACTTGAGTGCAATAAGCTGAGTCATATGAAAATAACATGATGCAACTACAATACATGAGCATGACATCAACATAAGCATGGTTGTGCATCATTACTTCTTAAAAATACAACAACAAATCATATATCTCACTGAGCATGGCATATTGACTAGCATGAACATCACAAGTATACACTTCTCAGAAACATAGCATGACCACTAGCATCAACAATAAATATCATGCAAGAACATATCAACAATGCTACAATGCAAGCATTTAACCAACTAGATGCAATTGAACATGCATAACGACGACACTCTGAACAAATGATAGTCATGCACCGAAGACCATCACCAACATCAACATGTACTACTAGCAAGCATAAGCATATGAAAGGTATTCTAGCAGGAATACATGATAACCAAGTGTAAGACAACATAGCAGGAGAGTGAACATGAAACTCTAAGCATCACCGGAACAACGGTAACCATATTTTAAACAAGCAAACATTTATTAATTATTCAAGTTGAAAACCATGGCTACTGCATGACTATCATGCAAGTGGGTATTGTGACTTGCCTGGGGATGAAGAAAGCACCGGGGAGAAGTGCATAAGGATCGCGGAAAGACTTGTCGGAAACAGTCCTCTCCCGGAGGGGCTGTTTACGTGCAAGGGCAAAATGGTAATTTTAAATATGTCAAACCACAGTAAAAATGAAGTAAACATAATGGGCTCGACGAGACAAAGAAGTGGGCTTTGGAATCACCTCATTTGGAGTTGTGAGCAAAAAGATATACCCTGACGAAGTCCAGGGACCAATCTGTAAAAATAACTCTACAAACAGGCCCCTGAGCTGAAAACAGAAAACCCATTCTCAGAAAACACGTCTACATAACGGAGAAAGCACATTACTTGCCGAAGTGAAAATAGAATATGCTTTCGGAAAGCGAACACGTACTTCGTCGGTTCACGCTTCCATTTATCCACGTTATCAGAGGCGGGGACGGGCCTAGTCTCGCCGACACGCGGGGCCCGCGGGGTCCAAGGCCAGCTGGCGGGGATGGGTCATCGCCTTCGTCTTCTCCCCGCGCCCTCCCGCGGAGCAGAGGACTAGGCTCGGCGCCGGCGAGGTTTGCCGGCGACTCCGGCCACCGTAGGCGGCGCCCAACCCACCTTTGGACTCAGGGGGCCGACGAGATCAAGCTATGATGCAGCCGCGGGGGAGAGCTCGGCGGAGCGGGACGCCAGCCACGGTGGACGGCAGCCTCGGGCATAGGTGGAACTCGCGAATACGGCGCTCCGGCGACGAGGCGAAGGGTTGGGGAGGTTCTCCGATGGTGGTGTGGTCTTCTGGTGGTGGTTAGGCGAGGGGGAAACGTGCGGCTTGCTCGAATTTGAGCAGTTGCCGGTGGCGGCCATGGTGGCGATGGAAGAGCAGAGGAGCAGCTCGAGCTCAAACGAGAGGCTAGGGGCGTTGCTAGGTGTGAGGCGAGGCTGGTGGTGAGGTCGAACGGGCTCGGGGAGGGCTATATATAGCCGGGGCAAGAGACACGGGCTCGGGTGCCGCCGGGCACGTCCGGCCGAGGCGCTGCCGGCTGCAGCAGTCACGGGGAGGCACGGGGAAGGCGACGAGCGAGAGAGCGGACGAGCCACAGAGGTCACGGAGTCGAGGGGAGCAGAGGAAGAGGCCGAGGCGAGCTTGGAGCCAAACGGAGCACTGTGCTCCCGTGGGCGTTCGGCGGTGAGCGTCGGTGAGGAAACAGACGGAGGGGGAGTGAGGTCAGGGCGACACGCTCGATCACGGGGAGGCCAGTGGACAAGGTTGCGGGTCGAGACGAGGAGAGCACGGACGAGCACAGCGCCGACGTCTCGCCATAGCGCGTTTAATGCACGCCAGAGCCATGGTCACCGCGTGAGCTAGCGAGGAGAAGAAGCCAAGGGTTGGCAAATGTTGTCTAGTGGGAGTCCATCCAGGGGAGGTTGAAACTGAGGTGGTAGCTTGGAAAAAGGGGTTGTGGTTAAGCGGTAATTAACCTCTGAAGATTGTTGTTGCAAACTTGATCAAGTTAGTGTGATCACCTGAGAAGAGCTAGGGACCAAATGTGATGTCTTGGAGGTTTAGGGTAGGAAGGACTATATTCCTAGGAATTTGAAGAGAAATGGATCAAGGTTTAATGCACTTGCTTTGCAACTGACCAAAATAGTCCAGAAACTTGAGCATGATCATGCACTTACATGGAGTATCGGCTTGAGCTCAAATTGGGCAAGGAAGAGTCATTTGGTCCTATGAAGATGCTCAAAAAGTGTCATACCAATTGGTCAAGCCAAAATGGTACTTGCTTCACAAACATCTCCTTCGGACTGAAACTTGCAAAAATTCTAGAGGAATAATGGCTTGATGAAATATTCCCAAAATGGGTGGACGTAGGTTATATGGATAATAGAAGGCCTAGAAAAAGTCTCAGCCTTAATGGAGCAAGATAAAATATACTTGCTTCACAAACTGAAAATTTGGACAGAATCAAAGAATTGAAGATGAGCTCACATGGAGGCATGATATGAGCTCTACTTTGGCGGAGGGCTATGATATGATGATATTGAGGACCATGCAATATTGCAACTCATTTGGATATGCCTAGCTTGTACCTCCTTCACAAAGTTTCTTTCTGGACAGAAACTTTGGAAAATCATAAATAAATAACTACTAGGAAAATGACGTTGCATTTTACCATGTGCCAATGATATGGACAGGAAAAGATGTCCAAGGAGTTTGAGGTCAATTGGGCAAAGGAAAATAGCACTTGCTTCACAATGTGCCATTTAGGGCAGAATAGGAAATGAATTATTTGAGGATTATCTTTGAACATGGAAATGAAATGTTTTGCCATATTTGAGAAACATATGACCCAAACAATTTATGAGAATAATTTGGAAATTTTTGAAGTGATAGAAATATAGGTTGCTTCACAACCTAGGGCAAATTGAGTTATTCCTTTAATAGCAAAGGAATATTCCCAATAAAAAGAATATTGGGATTTGGTCCAAGGTGGAAATGGAAAGGTCTAGGGAAGGATTTGAGGTTGACAAGCCACTCTGGAATCAAACAAGAGGTCATCTTCTTCAGTTCCCAGACCACATAGCCACGGAAAAAGAAAACTCAGGCAAAAACCTCCGAAAAATCAAAAGAAAAAGAAAGGGCCAAAAATCAGGCTGTTACAATTCCCTGGCACTAACCCTATCAACCATGGCAATATACCGCAACAGACTCTCATTAGTCATTACTGCAGCAAATGATGAACAAGGCGGTTTTCAATTTCAGTTTCAGAAAAAAAATCAACACCAACCAAATCACCGAAATTCAATGAATTTCACTTATTTTGGTTTGCATTTCGGACAAAGGTCTAAATATTCACATAAATTTAATTAAATATTGAAAAATATTGAAAAACATTTGAATTCCCATATACTTTTGGAATTGCCGAAATATTTTTGCCAAAAGGATCACGCCATACTAAAGACAAGTTTCATGTGTACAACTGTGCGATGCGATCCTGGAACATGTTTGTGCTGATCTGGTTTTTTTTTGGCGGGAGAGTGGTGATCTGTTGGTATCCGCCCTCTCCTGTTGTATGCCAATATTATTATTTTTTGCTAGTGTTCCATGTACTGAACTGAGTGTTGAGAAGGATTGGTTAGCTTGCTACACCGAACATGGTACTGGCAGGGATTATTAGTTTTTTGTAATGTTCACCTGGGAGAGATGTTCTGGACCTGAATTTCATCAGAAAATTTTAGGCCAAAGCTAGGAGTGTTTTATAACTTTGAGGAGGGAGAGAGAGGGCATACATGAGGGTACATGCAGGTGTGACTGAAGCAATGCAGGTTGTATAGTTCAGTGCAATTCACAAGATGTGGTCTTTATAAAGGAAAGTACAGAAAGATCAAGCTTTCTGTGGTTGAGGCGCCAGATTGTGGTCCATCACTCTTCCTATAAAGAGGGACAAAGGATGCCCAACTTAAAGATTGTGAGAAGCTGGCACCTGGCTGACTTGTAGCAGGACTAGGCATGAGAGGCATCAGAGAATGCAGTGGATGTTGTTTTATTTACGAATCTTATCAAATATGAGATCAGAACAGCTATAGGTATTCGTTCAGCTTCTGGTGAAATATGAGGGCTTCCAGCCAATTTTGGGAAATTGATTTGATACCTCTTAGAAGCGATGATCTAAACACCCAAAGGATTTAGGCTGATCTAGGCGGAGGAACTGGTTCGCTGTCGTGCACTTGTCCGGGGCCTTCCCTAAGTGAATCAAAGTTAAACTGTGTTAAATTTCAGCATCTAATTGATAAGATGGCTGCAAAGCTGACCGGAAATGAAAGTTGATGTCGAGGCCATGCCATGGTAACGAAGTTGCAGCCATCTACTAACAACACAGAAACACTGTGCTGGCTATCACTCTGCTACTACCGTGGTATCAGTCATGTTTGTCCATCTTTGAGAAAACAAAATTGAACAATAATATGGAAGTTCTTTCACTACATTACCGACCCTGTCAAAAGCGTGCAACAACACAGAAACTCTACTGTGGCTGGCTATGACTCTGCTACAAACGTGGTATCATTCATGTTTGTCCATCTCTGAGAAAAAATAGTTGAAAAATAATATGGCAGTTTTTCACTACATTACCAACCCTGTCAACAGCTTGCAACAACTTCGCAAGCATGGTGGTCCTCCGCTTCGGCGGAAGGCCGGTGGCGCCATGGATCTGGCTAGTATGATGCTAGCTAGCACTGCCCCAGATCTTATTGGTTGCGGCTGTGGACAGATGTCATCGTCTGAGGAGTTTTGAACCTCCGATGCGGCAACAACGGCGGTTTCCTACATCACATGGTTCGCAGTCTATGTTGTGGACGCTGGAATAGTGCCAATGTGTGGTGCTACCGTCTGATGCAAATCAGCCATCAGTTGTCGCTCGCGAGTAGGGTGCGGGCCTCCGGAGTGTCCCGAACTCTGGATTTCTGCGCTGCAGGTCTCCTTCTTCCCCAACAAAGTCATCACCGGGTTGTGCTGAATGGCCCTTGCCCTGGCTCATTAGCCTACCGTCAGGACGGTATGTATATTCAGCTGCTGGGATCGAGGCAAGTGGAGGAGACAACATATGATGACTTTGATTAGGTTGTACTTTTTGGGTACCTGGTCCCGAGCTCCAGGGTGAAAACCATAGGTTTGGCCGTTTGGTTATACCTAGCAATGGCGACGTTATCAACGTCGTTACCCAGCTGATGGCATTGTTCGGAGTTTGCTCGGATTTGACCTTCAGGGTGAAAACCCACGATCTGACCTTCGGTGGTGACGGTGCTTGCACATCATTCTCTTCCTAGAGTCGTCACTTTTGAAGAACCTTCCTCATAGTCCTTGTGTTGTCGAGAGATGGTTTGTTGTCGATGGTCCCTGATGTATGTTTTCAATCATTGTCTTTATCGCTTTCGGGTTTTTTTCTTTCTCGCCTAAGCATAGCTTCAGTCTTGATGACTTAGCTATTTGCCAACTTGATTTTTATGTGTGTGTGTTAGTGTTGGCTATGTGCGTCCTAATTATGCATATGCCGAGTGTGTACTCCTATAATTGTAGATGCTCTATATTTTGACTCAATAAAAACACCCTTTGTCGAAAAAAAAACATTTGTCAAACCATGAAACACATTTTCAATTGGGTCGTCCTACTTAAAGGGAACAAAAGAGTAACTTGAGAGTATGACCAATGGATATAGAAAAGTTCAAAACATATATATCAATGTAAATCATGAGATTTCTCATTTCCTTTTAATACAACACAAAGTTTCTACAGTCGTACACTCCTTTTCTTACAACAATCTCTACGGTCTAGTCCCTAGTTCAAAATCCAAGAGTGTCCAAGATTTCAGTTAACAAAAACAGGATTTTGTTAGGTGACAATGGAAAAGGGAAGTAGAATTCGGTGCAACTGAAAGACCAAAGATTGGCAGTCTCCACTTTCCACATGAACACATGATTTATATGCATAAAACAACAAACTAGGCCAATACCACTTGAGCCACAAGCTGTTCCCCTAAGCCACTGTCTGCAACTTGTGCTAGAACACTGTTACAAGTAAAGCTTTACTTTCAGAGATTTTGAAGGAGGATGTGGTCCCAACATGATACCCTATGTTTATGCCACGTCACTAACCCTAACAACCATCACAAGATACTCCAACAAACCCCCAACATTGCCACAAATGATGAACTAGAGTGTTAGGAAAACTAAGCATAACATCCTAACACAGGCTATTTAGAAGTTTTATGAGTGAGGGGACAGTGATTGACCCATTCCATGTGGGGAGTTGTTCCCAACAACCAAAAAATGCCTAGACCAAGCAAGTCCGGGTTGTGCAGTTTAGTGCAAGTCACAATCAAACAAGAGGTGGTCTTCCTACGTTCTCCGATTGTGAGAGCAGAACAGACCAGGTACTGTCCAATGGTCCGTTACACTTCCTATAAAGAGGGGGGTAGGGATGCTTGACTTAACATTTCCGAAAAGCTAGCTGGCTTGAGGTTTATTTCGCCAATATTATACCTTTCAATGCTCGTAGCAGGACTAGGCAAGGGAGGCATCGGAGAATGCAGTGGATGCTGCTCTATTTGCTAATCTTACCAAATCCTAGATGAGAACTGCCGTAGCAAACCCTGAAGTTTCTGGTGAAATCTCTGGGTCGTGGGACTATTTTGGCAAATGTGTTGGATACCCCTTGGAAGCAATGGTCTGGACATCTAAAGCACTTAGTATGATTTTGGGAGAGGAACTGATTCGCTGCCGAGCACGTATCCTAGACTTTCCCTTAGTTTCACAAAGATTAGACGTCGGGTCATCTGATTCACACGCCTAGTCTTCGGCCTCGGTACATCTATTTCCTATCCTGCAGCGCAAAAGCAGAGCCTGTTCCTTCCATCTTTTGCAACTTTAGGAAAACAAAATTGAACAATAACATGATTTTTAAGTACATTACCATCCGGGTCAACATCGTGCAAGAGCTTTACAACTCTAGACTTTTAGTCAAACTGTGACACAAATTTCTAATTGGGTTATTCTACTGAACATGGTCAAAAACAAGAACATGAGCGCAATGACCATTGGAAACAGAAAAGATTCCAATTGGATACCTCAATATCAAGCATGCAATTCTCATTTGTAACAAGCAAGAGTCTCTACAGTCCATTCTCCCTTTTCTACAGAAGTCCCTACGGTCTACTCACTACTTCAACATGCAAGAACAGTCAAGATTTCACCGAACAAGAACAAAATTCTGTTATGTAATAGAGAGCGGCCAGACAAGCCATGTACATTTGAGGCAGGTGTGACAATGGAAAGGTTGGTACCTCTAGAGCTTGGTGCAACTGAAGGACCAACGGTTGGTATTCTCTACTTTCCACTCAAACACAAGATGTTTCTGTATATAAGAGCATACAAGTCCAATACCACTTGAGCCACAAGCTGTTTTCCCAAGCCAGTATCTGCAACTTGTGTGCTAGAACACGGTTACAAGTAAAGCCTATACATGGAAAATTTAATGAGAATGCTGGACCAGCAGTATGATACCTTATGATTATGCCTTGTCAACTACCCTAATAACCATGGAAAGGTACTCCAACAGGCTTCAAGTATTGCAGCAAATGATGAACTAGCGTATTAGAAAAAAATAACCACAACATAACAAATACTGGCTTCAAAGTTTAAAGGTTCACAGCCTCTTGTAGCAATTACAATAAGGTAGAAACATGAATACAAAATAAGCAGTTCCCATCACATACTAGTTTCATAGATAGATATATAGTCTATTGCCATAGACTTCAGTGTCCTGACCATTAACCATAGACTAACATCGCTACTGCTCGATTCTAGAGGCACCAGACAGAAGCACTTGTTGATCCCAGAATACTTATTCCTGAAACAATATAAAAGATAATGATCAGTGAAATGGAAATTGAGGTGCATAACAATGAGTTTATTTCCACAATGCATATGCCTACCCTTTGTCTATATATATCGGCACCCAGGGACCTCGATTCCCTTAGTAGAAACCAGCAGACAACGGCATGCCATCGAAGGTCCAAAGGTCCATGTTGCCGACCACGTCCTGGGGTACATCACAGCTTAGAATTCTGTCAATTGACTCATCTGAATCATTGTCCATCAGGAACTTCATGTATGGTTCCAAGTCAGCAAGGTCAACATTAGCATTACCCATCACACGAGGTACCGTTGAATTACTGCCATTGTTTTTGAGAAATGCAAATTCATTGACCTCTGTCGAGGTGGGAATGGATGCAAGCACATATGTTATGTCAGGGGTATTGATATCATTCTCCCAGCTGAAGACTGAGCAACAAAAGGAGTTGCTCCCCTGGTCAGAGGAAAAATTCATGAAAAGAGCCTCAATTGCATTCACTGTAGGCCAATTGGCATAGGTAGGATATTTGTCAACACCGACTTGACACAACAAGATGAGATGCCTTTTACTCGACACCCATTGTACTTCCATTCTATATCTATACCTAATATTAAAAGAATAAACCTTTCTTGGTTCTCCATCCATCACTCATTTATATCCTTAATTTTATGTTAATCATCGCAATTAACGGTTGAGATTGTAAAGCATACTAAGCCCTTCGATCTCAGTTTCTTTTTCCACGCGCGTAGCGATCCCGATTTATTTTTTGCTTGATCCATTTTCTTGGAATAGAGCCACCCGCTATACGACAGCGAATCAATCCATCACGTGCATGCTTGATTCATCTACAGGAAGTCTAGCTCGATACGAGTGCGGGCCTTTGGAGACCGAGCTCCAGGAGCTCGTTTTCAAAAACCAATTTTTTACAGTGTGAAAAAATGGAATTTTCTTGTGAACATTCATACACATGTGTATTATGTGTGTGCAAAAATTCATAACAGTATAGTTTCAAGAGTGGCATATAAAAAAAAGAACAATATGCATCTCTAAACTTGGCCTTTTTTTTTCTTGGGCCAGAATTTTGTTTTTTTGTACGGCCTACATATCACAATATTTTCAAACGATTTTTCACAGGTTCATGCCGAACACGTATAAGTTTCCATGGTTTTTTTTGAATTTTTTTAAATACCGGGGCAACCTGAAGCTCCGTCACCGTTGGCATTTCCGAGCTTGATACGTACTCCATCCATCATGTTTGTTTTTTATTCTTTTATAGGAAGTCAAGCTCACAGCGGGTAGAATCAACTTATGTTATCCTTCCTCTACTATGAAAACCTAGCTCGATCGCATCCACAGAGCCTGAAGATTTCAATGACGCCCCCACAGCAACCGTGTGACTTCTGGAATATTGTAACGTGACTTGTGCTATGTCACGCGTTCAACGTTTAGAAATAGATAGAGTTTGTTAGAGAGAGAATTGGTTGTTGAACTTCTCTATCTTTTCTTCAATTCCAACTACCGAATCTTGTAAACAACTACGGGAGGTTTTCTCCTACGACCAATATAAACCCTGCGGGCTCTCCTCTAGACGGTTGAGACGCTTCACCATATCTTACATGTTATACAAAGCCATCTCTTCCATCTCATCTAGCTAGCAACCTTTTCCCATGGCGTTCTCCTCTAGCTCCACATCAACCTTCAACCTTAACTCCCAAGTATCCGAGAAACTTACCAAAACAAACTTCATCTTATGGCGTGTACAAGTGGTATCACAGATTCGAGCTGTGGGCATGTACGGCTATTTTGATGAATCCCTTCCAGAGCCAGCAAAACAATCACCGCCCAAAATTGTGAGGGCAAAGATCAGATCGTTGCGAATCCTGAGCACATGGTCTGCACGAGGGAAGATCAGTAAGTCCGTGCATAGTTGCTCAATAATCTTTCCAAAGAGGCCTTGATCCAAGTTACCTCGCATGAGAGATCACATGCGGTCTAGACAGCTCTGAGCAGCATGTTTGCCTCCACGTCAAGGTCCCGCTTCAACAATCTTCGCATCAGCCTGATGAACACCTCGAAAGGCAACCAGTCCGCTGCTGCCTACTTTCGGCCACATGAGGTCCCTTGCAGATGAACTCGCCAGGCGGGAGATCCGATCACCCCCAACCAGCTAATCTCCTTCATCATCGCCGGCCTCGACATGGACTACCAGCCCATCGTTTCAGTGCTAGACGTCCGTACCAATAAACTAATGAACCGTGGATAATCTCTTCTACATGGTGAGTATTTTAGATCAACGTTTTGAGTTATTTCATGATACGGGTGTTGGTGGTTACAAGTCTTCAGCAAACCTGGCGGGGCGTGACCATGGTGGTGGCTTCTCCAAGGGGTGATCACGCAAGTCAGAAGGCGGCGGCAGTGGCTACCCAGGCTAGGGTCGCGGCGGTGGACCTCCTGGTCAAGGTGGTGGTAGCTATGGCTTCGGTGGCAGCAGCCAGAACAGCGGTTGTTGCAGCGGCGACCAGAACAGCAGCTATGACGGCAAAACCCATCAAGGCGGCGGTGGTTCCCACGGCCAGAACAGCAGCTATCGTGGCAACCATGGCAATGGCTATGGCGGCCATGGCAGTACACTACTAGGGAAAACCTTATATACAATATCTTAGCAGTAGCGCTGGACAAAATGAAGCGCTACTGCTACTTAGTAATAGTGTGTGGCAGTAAAACGCGCTACTGCTATACTTTTAGCAGTAGCGAGTGTTGGCAAAACGCGCTGCTGCTAAGTTTGAACTGGGCGCGCATGGCTAGCCCCAATTAGCAGCAGCGCGTATCCTTACCCAGCGGTACTGCTATGCTATTTTTTGGACCAGCATTGTTACTAACCCTACCTTATCGACCCTGCGCGGCCGACCCTCTCACTCTCTCTCTCTCTCTCTCTCTCTCAATCACTCTCCCCCGCACCCCCCGTCGTCCTCCGCCGCCCCTGTCGTCCGCCCACCGTCGTCGCCCGCCGCCGCGGACGCTCCTGCTCCTCCTCCACTAAGGTAGTCCCTCAATCCTCCCCCTCCCTCCTCCCCTGCCTCCTCCTCCTACCGCGCCCTCCTCCCTCCTCCTCCGGCCGCCCCTCCTCCCTCCTACTCCGGCCAC
>NC_057814.1:109272226-109291827 GCF_018294505.1 Triticum aestivum | reverse complement strand
CTCCCTCCTCCCTCCTCCTCCAGCAGCCCTTCTCCCACCGCCCCCTCCTCTGTTGGAAATATGAGCAATTTACCAAATGATTTTATTAACAGAAATACTAGATAAAGCATGACTAATATAGTAGAGATAGAACAAGTCATGCGTTCTGACAGAGAAAAGGTAAATAGCATATGCATATATGAACTTGAACTAAAGACATCTAGAACAAACACTAGATGAAGTTGTATATAAAAAGTAGAACCTATGTAGGGCAGAAACTAGAGCAAAGAACTGTGACAGGACATCTAACAGAAAGAGCAAGAACACGTACGGGACAGCAGCAGCAGAAGCACTGGACTTGGGATCGACATCCTCTCCAGCCATGTCGTTGCTGAGGTAGTCGACGTCGGGGAAGAACTCGTCGTCGGGGAAGTAGTCGTCGGAGTCCATGATGAAGAAGTCAGTAGTCGCGCGGAGCGCTCCCCAAAAACCTTATCACCCTTCTCCCGTACAGGACTCAAAAAGTGCGGTTCCAGAGGCCTACTATCCCTTGTTCTGGTGTGTCTCTCTGGGAGGAGCGACCTCCCTTTTATAGGCACGGGAGAGGGACGTGAACAGGCTGCGACAGGAGGTGAAGCAACGGAGGGAGACGAAGCGAACAGGCAGTGGCCGAAGAGGTGCGCCGTTCGAATTCAGTGTCCACTACAGAAAACGTTTCAGCTCCCGCGTGACCTTACGTACACCCGTCGTGCGTGGCAAAAACTTAGACATCGGCTCGGCTCATTCCCGCAACCGGCGGCGCGGCGTGACGAGGCGTGGCATGGCGAGGCTGGCAGCGGAGGAGGAGCGCGCGTGGATGTCCCTCTTGTTCTCATCATCATACATGTGGAGAAAGAGCCTCCCTTATAAACAGGTCCAACTCCCTCTAAACTAGCAATGTGGGACTAAACTTTTGTTCCACCTCTTGCCTTGCATGAATGGGCTGCGTGGGCCTCTAGGATTTATTAGGAATTTCTGAAACTGCTATTTGGGCTAGGCCCAAAATAGACAAAATTCCAGCAATCCCCCATCAGATCCCAGAGGCACACAAAATTTGCCTTTGGTTCCAAAACACTGTTTTATATACCGGTACTGCAGTGGAGACTGTTAAGTTGAACTTCCATCTGGAACTCTATGCTACACTAGTAAGCAACTTGAACAGTGGACTGGGCCTTGAACTACAAGTTTTCTGCGAATCTAGCTTCACAGAAAGCCTTGACAGATACGTGGCTACCGTGGGTCTTCCCCGCGGGTGGAGCTTATGCGTCATACTCCAAGACCTTTCATGAGTTTACTAGTGAGAACCCTACTCTCATAGATTACGACGTTTAACAATCAGACTCATATAGGTGTGTTCTTCAACAGATGTTCTGCAGGACAACATCTCTGCTTAAAAGAGCCACTTGGAACACATTAAGATATACATCAACCTGCCATGCAGATTAGAAGAGTATTGCATCTTCATGGAGTGGTATTATTAATAGTAAGGATACTCTCCTCTCAGTTGACCAACAGCTTGTCTTCCACATCTAATTCACGGGATCTCCGATCACAAATAATAGGTTACCACTGTGAACAACTCATATTGTTGGTCTCATACCCATCTCCCTCGATGCATTATCTATCACACTATGTGATAGACCCTTAGTAAAAGGATCTGCCAGATTTTTAGACGTTTCGATATAATCGAATGCAATAACTCTAGAGTTTTTCATTTTCCTGACAGACTTTAACCTTCTCTGAACGTGTCTTGATGACTTCATGTTATCCTTTGAGCTGCTCACTTTCGTGATCACAGTTTGATTGTCACAGTTCATAAGGATACCCGGTACAGGTTTCTCAACAACCGGCAAGTCATTCAAGAGCCAACGAAGCCAATCTGCTTCAACCGTAGCTGTATCTAGTGTTGTGAGTTCTGCTTCCATTGTTGACCTCATTAAGATGGTCTGCTTGCAAGACTTCCAAGAAACAGCGCCACCTCCATGTGTGAATACATACCCGCTCGTGGCCTTTATCTCATCAGCATCTGAGATCCAGTTTGAGTCACTATACCCTTAAAGCACCTTTGGGTGCCTAGTGTAGTGAATTCCATAATTCGCGGTGCCTTTCAAATAACGCAAAACTCTCTCTAGAGCTTTCCAATGCACATCTCCTGGTTTTGAAACAAACCGACTCGGTTTGCTAACAGCAAAAGAGATGTCAGGTCTTGTAGCACTGGCTAAGTACATAAGTGAGCCAATAATCTGAGAATACTTCAATTGGTCCCTAGCAATTCTTCGATTCTTTCGAAGCAACACACTAGCATCATATGGTGTTCGAGAGGGCTTGCAGTCACTGTAGCCAAAGCGACTCATGATCTTTTCCACATAGTGAGATTGAAGCAATGTAATCCCACCATCATCGTCTCTCAACAACTTGATGTTCAGAATGACATCAGCCACTCCTAAAACTTGAAGTTGAGATAGCAAATCCTTGACCTCCTTAATAACATTCAGATTTGTTCCGAAAATCAGTATGTCATCAACATACAAGCAAAGGATAACTCCCTCGCCCCCACCATGGCGATAGTACACACATTTGTCAGCTTCGTTTACAACAAAGCCTGCAACTGTTAAATTTCTTTCAAACTTCTCATGCCACTGTTTGGGTGCTTGCTTAAGTCCGTACAAACACTTCAGCAACTTGCACACTTTCCCTTCCTGGCCATCTATTACGAACCCATCTGGTTGTTCCATATAAATTTCCTCGTCCAACTCTCCATTTAGGAAAGCAGTCTTAACATCCATTTGATGAACGAGAAGACCATGTGAGGCAGCTAGTGAAAGTAGAACTAGAATAGTGGGCAGTCGAGCCACATGTGAGTAAGTATCAAAGAAGTCTTCACCTTCCTTTTGGGTATAACCCTTAGCCAAGAGCCAAGCCTTGTACTTTTCAATAGTACCATCAGGCCTAAGCTTCTTCTTGAATACCCATTTGCATCCTATAGGTTTGCACCCATAAGGACGATCAGCTATCTCCCAAGTTTCATTTGCCAAGATGGAATCCATCTCGCTACGAACCGCTTCCTTCCCGTAGTCAGCATCTTCAGATGCATAGGCCTCTGAAAAAGAACTGGGAGTGTCATCTATGAGATACACATGAAAATCATCACCAATGGACTTTGCAGTCCTCTGTCTCTTGCTCCTAGTAGGAACTTCATTGTTCTCCTCCACAGGACTTTCAAAGTGTTCCATCAAAATGGCAGGTTCAGTAATTGTAACTAGTTCCTGATTTGATGAACTAGGCATCTCCTGATTAGATGAGGTAGCCATATCCTTCATGGGAAAGATATCTTCAAAGAAAGTAGCATCATTCAACTCCATGATCGTACCGACATGCATGTCAGGTACCTCAGATTTTACAACCAAGAATCTATAGCTAATGCTATTAAAAGCATATCCCAGAAAAACACAACCTCATCCTTAGATTTCAGAAGATACACACGGCAGTATCTAGTGGAGTCGTCAATTAACGTCATGAAATATTTCTTTCCACCTTTTGTCAAAACACCATTCATTTCACATAGATCTGAATGTATGAGTTCTGGTGGTGCAAGATTTCTCGTTTCTGCAGTCGTGTGAGACTTATGAGGTTGCTTAGGTTGCACACAAACTTGACACTTAGATCCCTTAGCGGCGGTGAAACTAGGGATTAAGTTCAACTTTGCTAGTCGCGACATGCAACCAAATTAACATGACAAAGACGTGAATGCCATACATTTGATTCACTATTTTTGCAAACATGATTAACAACTTTATTGCAAACATCTGATAAGGATAAACGAAACAGGCCTCCTGACTCATAGCCTTTACCAACAAAGGTTCCATACTTGGATATTACAAATTTATTCGACTCAAATACAAGCTTATAGCCATCTCTACACAGAAGAGATCCGCTAACAAGATTTTTATTGACGGAGGGGACATAATGCATGTTCTTCAGCCGCACGATCTTCCCCGAAGTAAACTTCAGATCGACCGTGCCAACACCACAAACAGAAGCACTTGAACCGTTGCCCATCAGCACAGTTGAAGTCCCTGCGGTATGATAAGACGAAAACATGGAAATATCACCGCATACACGCACATTAGCACCCGTGTAAATCAACCAATGAGGAGAATGACATACTGAAAGAATAGTGGGAAATATACCATACCCAGCATCCTTCATGTCAGTGTCTCCAATGACAACATTAGCGGTCTTGCCGCCTTTTCCAGGATGACGCTTGTCATAGCGATAAGGGCAACTAGGTGCCCAATGATCAGGATCCCCACACACATGAAAAACACCTTTCTTCTTGTCATTATTCTTTTTGAAATTCTTGTGTTGGACAGCCTTGTTCTTCCCATCAAACTTTGCTTTACCATCAAACTTGCCCTTGTTCTTGAACTTGTGGGGCTGGAAGTTCTGCTTCTGTACCACATTGGCACTAGATCCTCCCTCAATACCTCGAGCACATGTGTCCTTTGCTCTCGCCTTTTCTTCCACATCAAGAGTGCCAATAAGATCCGGGACGGAAAACTCCTGCCACTTATGCTTCAGCAAGGTAGCAAAGTTCCTCCATGAAGGAGGAAGCTTAGTGATGATACCTCCAACAACAAACTAGTCCGGTAGCATACAACTGAAGTGCTCAAGTTCTCTAGCAAATGACTGTATCTCATGACCTTGCTCAACCACGGAGCGCTCTTCAGTCATCCTGTAATCATAGAATTGCTCCATAATGTACAACTCAGTGCCAGCATCCGAGACCCCAAACTTGGCCTCGAGTGCATCCCACATATCTGTTCCATTTTCAATTGACGCATAAGCATCAACTATGTTCTCACCAAGAACACTCAAGAGAGCAGCCTTAAACAGAGTATCCATTTTCTGAAAGGCTTGTGCCTGTTGAGCATCAAGCTCTCCTTCAGATTTGCCAAGAGTGGTGTCATAGCAACTCATGGTTTGAAACCATAAGACTGCCCTCACGCGCCACCTCTTATAGTGGATACCCTCAAACATAGGAGGTCTCATGGAAGCAGCAAAACCACTCGGGGTAAATTGCCTATAATAAGGTTTTTGGATTGTTGGAAATATGAGCAATTTACCAAATGATTTTATTAACAGAAATACTAGATAAAGCATGACTAATATAGTCGAGATAGAACAAGTCATGCGTTCTGACAGAGAAAAGGTAAATAGCATCTGCATATATGAACTTAAACTAAACACATCTAGAACAGACACTAGATGAAGTTGCATATAAGAAGTAGAACCTAACATATGTAGGGCAGAAACTAGAGCAAAGAACTGTGACAGGACATCTAACAGAAAGAGCAAGAACACGTACGGGACAGCAGCAGCAGAAGCACTGGACTTGGGATCGACATCCTCTCCAGCCATGCCGTTGCTGAGGTAGTCGACGTCGGTGAAGAAGTCGTCGTCGGGGAAGTAGTCGTCGGAGTCCGTGATGAAGAAGTCAGTAGTCGCGTGGAGCGCTCCCCAAAATCTAGTTTATTTTTATTTATAGTAAGTGCTTAGTTGAACAAGTTGAATTAATAGAATTAGTTTATTTTTAGTAAGAAAATTTAGGTATATGAGATTTGATGATCTAATTAAAATTTTACTATAGAACTAGTTTATTTCTAGTAAGAAAATTAATAGAACTAGTTTATTTTGAACATGTCACATTTGTTGTTACTTTTTTAGTTAAAGCAATTGTTCCCGCATCGACGTCGATGATGCCTATCCCGCATCTTCGTCATCGACTCGACGGAGGAGGCCTGCCTGATCAGTGGGGCCATGTCCGGGACAGGGCTCCGCCGGGCTGGTACTGGGAGGTGCTACCTTCCGGGGGGCGCAGCTTGGCGAGGAGCCAGCCCGTCGTTGACCCGAATCTTCTTTGGTGGCGGTCGCGTGGGCCAGTGACGGTGCGGAGGCTTGAGGACCCCGTGAAGGTGGTAAGTCACCGTGTCAGCGAGGAGGACGAGCACGTCCGTCGCTACATGGTTGCGTTGGAGGGCAGGTTCGGCAATACCTGGCAGGTTCTTCAGGGATCTCGCTGGAGCTATGATCATGTGATGGTTCCTTCTCTTTGGGTGTCCACCGCCCGCGCCGATACCCTTCGTTCGCTAGGGTTTTAGCTATATTAATGATGTTATATGTATGATACTATTCGAGATGTATTAGTGATAATATTCGATGATGTACGGACGCAAGAGATGATTTAGTATTGCTTATTGAATGCATGCTAATTTGAATACTAATTTATTTTATGATTTAGTTTCGCTTATTGAATGCTCAAATTGGAGAACTACTTCTATTTTGAGTGCTCAAATTGGAAAGCACTATGCAAGGCGTATGCATTTGATTAGTTGATAGCTTATAGGGTTTTTGTTTTTGCAGAAATCAAGGAGCCCCTCCATCATCCCCGCTGTCGTCCCCTTCACCGACCCCCTCCGACCTCGAGGTGAGACCAGCCTAATCTCCATGTTCATACTTTCAACCATTGAAATGCAATGACCATCAAGTTTGAATGCTCATCTGATGTAGATATAAACATGTATATCTTGTGTTGCTCAAATAGTATATGTGCTTGCCCAAGTGGTCGGCCATGTTTGCAGGTAACACCTCTGAGTGGTTTATGTTTTGGCGGTGTGTTGATTAATTTCCATTCCAGGAAATTTCAGGCGCTCGATATGTCCTTTTTTAGCAAAGGTCATGCCGGATTTTTCCGTGAATTTTGGCATGACTTGTGCTAGAATCTGTAGGAAATATCGAGTAGCCTGGATTTTCTAGAAAGATAATTAAACGACATTTCTGATTGACTTTAAGTCTGTCGAGGCTCCATACATGGTAGTCAACAAATGAGTGCGGGAGAAAGTCTACACCATATATGAGAGAAGAAGAATCCCGACTGTTGTCGTGGGGGTTGTTTTTCCTTCTTCTCCTGTGCAAGACCTTTGTTATGCACTAGGGGAAGGAGGAATAATGACCATCACCGATGGTCGAAAAATTAGTGAGGGAGTGTGTCCACCATATATGAGAGAGGACGAAGATCTCGACTGTTGTCGTGGGGGTCATTTCTCCTTCTTCTCCTTGTGGTAGACCTTTGTTATGCACTAGGGGAAGGAGGAGTAACAACCATCACCGACGGTCGCAAATATCAGAGAGGAATCAGTGAGGGAGAGTCTCCACCATATATGAGAGGACAAAAAATCCTGACTTTTATCATGGGGGTCGCTTTTCCTTCGTTCTCGTGTGCTAGACATTTTGTGTAATGCACTCGGGGACAAAAGGAGGAGCGACCATCACCAACGGTCGAATGTATACACCACATGAGCTGAGAGTTTTCAAGAAAAGACTCGACGGACCGATAGTCAACCCGTGATGAATAGTAATGATCTAATTTAGTTTTTGTAGTACATATATTTAATTGTACAAGTTTAATGTTTGAATTATGAACATATGAAATGTCGTCGATGTCATCATCGGACGACAAAAGTATCGCGGCGGAGTCCGACTGGTGTGGCGACGACCGGGGTCTGTGCGACAGGCCTCACTGGTAGAAGGTCGGCACTTCAGCATTAAACTCTAGGAGACCTTCGATGTTGAAATGGTACGCAACGACGACAAGTGTTTTTTCGTAATTAAGCACGACGTCTGCTACTTTAACGTGTAATTTTCGTCCTTTACAATTCGACTAGCTTATCCCATGCCATGCAAGATGCTATGTCTTGGAGAGGATGGATTTTGAAGATCATGAAAGTATGGGAACAAAGATAATTCACCTAAGGACCCATCATGGTATGGATTTATATGTAAATCTATACAATTCTGAGAGCGTAACCCATTTTGGTTGCCTGAATTGGGAAGCACTTTGCAAGATGTATGATTTTCATGAGGGTATGATTGTCACCATGGATCCTGGTGATCCTGACATCGCCCAAGACAATATGGACATTTGGGTCCTTGTTGATACACTTCCAATTCTACCAATATGTGAGTTTCTCAAACATAGTTATTAAGTAATTTATATTGTTTATTTCAAAATAGTTGACAACTTATTTCCATTGATAACTTATTTTCATTCTTCAAAGAATGTGCGGAAGATGGTAGACAGAACCTACTACACCAATTGCTCAGAATTAACTTATCAAGAGAAAAATCATCTGATCTCATTTATTACTGATCTCGAGAATTACAATATCTATTATCAAACTCCTGCACATTATGGTCAATACGTGCCACTAGTGCACGCGTTCAACTACGGTAACATCCATGGAGATGTCACGGTATGATTTTTTTACTATTACGACATCCGTGTATCTTTTGCATAAATTCTTCTAAAACTCAACTACATTGCTAACTACGAAGTTATTACTATGTTTTTCAACAGAAAATCCCGAAGGATTGTGTGCCTCATTTGATGTTTCCGAATGGTCGCCTTGATGTTATGAACTTACGGCCAGGTCATCCTACGCATCACTGCTGTTCATACCGGATTTCTAAAACCGATGAAGACGTGACAATCAAATATTGGAAAAAAATGTATGGTTAATCGTACGGAGCTACTTGGAAGCAACATTGTGTGAAGCGCACGAATTGAAGACAGGATAATCTCCATTCTACGTAATGGAGAGTCAGGGCCTATCTTGTTTTAGGCTATTTTACCTAAGAGAGGGTAGTAGGTCCTAGAGAGAGGAGTAGGTCCTAGTTACAATGTGTTATTATGTTCTACAATATGTTAGAGTTGATGAGGAGGAGGAGGAGTTGTGATTGTGACTAGTGACCAACTTGCTATATGATGTCTCATTGATGAAAATGATGATTAATTATGAGGAGGTGTTATATGACAATGATTTATTATGATGATAAGTTGTTAATGATATGATGATGATGATTTATTATATTATTGGGTGAAAGAACCACGGATTAGTTTCAAGTTGATGGATAGATCCACTTGAAACTAGTCCACGGTTATTTCACCCAGTGATGTAATAACTCATTATGATGTAAAAACGATCTCTAAATTGATACTATATGAAAACTTGTATAATGGTGTATGAATACGACATAAAATGAAAAAGTAATAGAATACACAATAATAGTAGTAGCGCGGGCGTAGAGGCGTGCTGCTAGTACTTACCAGTAGCGCTTTATGGAAAAAGCGCTGCTACTAAGTACGTATAGCAGTAGCGTGTGTTGAACAACGCTACTGCTAACCTTTAGCTGTAGCGCCTTATCAGTAGCGCGGGGCGCGGCACCCCGCGCTACTGATAGGCTCGAAACACACGCTACTGCTAGGCTTTTCCCTAGTAGTGGTAGCTATGGCGGCTATGGATGAAGGTACAACAACAATCATCAAAACCTCGAGAACAACTACAACCGGAACCATGGTGGTGGTTCCTCACAAGGGTATGCCAAAGGTGTTTGTCAAATATGTAAGAAAACTAACCATACTGCGAAAGACTGCAAGTGGCACTTTCTATGCCGAAGATAACTCTAGGAAGAAAAAGGTAGACAACGCCGTCGACACTTCCTATGGAGTTGAAACAAATTGGTACACCTACACAGGTGCCACAGATCACATAACCAGTGAACTTGAGAAGATCACCATGCATGAGAGGTACAATTGCCACGAACAGGTCCACAACGCTGATGGGGCGGGTATGGAGATAAGTCACATTGGTCATTCAGTTATTAAAACCCACATAAAGACATTCATCTAAATAATTTTCTTCATGTTCCTCTTACTTCCAAATTCCTTATTTCCATTCATCGTATTGCCCTTGACAATCATGTATTTCTAGAATTTCACACGTTCTTTTTTATCAAGGATCATGCCACTGAAAGAATAATTTATCGAGGTAGATGCGTGGATGGACTCTACCCATTGATTTCCAGGTTTAGGAGAATCAATAAACAAGTGCTCAGTGTCGTCAAACTTTCATTGGACAGGCGTCATCGTCGTTTAGGTCACCCTGCTTTTTCTATTGTTCATCAAGTTCTTAGTGAAAATAAGCTCCCAGTTTTTGGTGAGCATAGTTCGGAATCAATGTTTGATTCATGTCAGAGAGCTAAAAGTCATTAATTAGCGTATCCTGTTTCCACTAGTGTTTTTGTCATCCTTTGCAACTCATGTTTTTCCGATGAATGGGGTCCTGCTCCTTCTCTGTTGGGAGAAATTCGTATTATGTTAGCATTATTGATGACTTTAGCAAATTTGATACCAAGATCCTTGCTGTGCAATCTGATTGGGGTGATGTATATGAAAAATTAGACTCATTCTTTCAGCAAATAGGAATCTCCCATTGTGTCTCATGTCCACATGATCATCAACAGAATGGTTCGCAAAACGTAAGCATAGGCATGTTGTTGAAGTTGGCCTCGCTTTACTTGTGTTGTTTCCTTTTGGGATGAACTTTTTCTTACTGGCGTTCATTCTTCCCAATCGAGTTATTAACAGTATAACTCGCGCAAAACGTCTCTTGCGTGTCAAGCCTGTTTACACATCTCTTCGTGTTTTTGGTTGTTCATGTTGGCCAAATTTATGCCCCTACAACAAATGAAAACTTATGTTTCATTCCATCCAGTGTGTCTTTCTTGCCTATAGTGCCAAACACAAAGGAATCAAGTGTCTTGATGTTTTTAGTGGACGGGTTTAGATCTCTCGTGATGTAGTCTTTGATGAGACACAATTCCTTTTTGAAAAACACCATCCAAATGCCGTGCCCTTCTTCGAAAAGAAGTCCTTTTGCTTCCTTCTCATCTTTCCAGTGTTTCTTACGAGGGTGATAATAACTGCAATGATTCATTTTTGACTAATCCTCCTAATCCTTTGGTGAGTGCGATGATACATGCTCAAACAGAGAAGAAAACGTTGATGAAAACAATGCAAATTTGATATCACATGTGCACTATTTCACGCGCCCAGGCAATCTCCTCTGGGTCCCACGCCGCAACGCGATGCCCCGTCCGCGCGCGCACCGCACCACCCAGGCGGGCCCGCGGGGCACGTGGGGGTGTTTGGCTCGCGCGCGGCTGTCCCCAACTGCGTTGCATGCCCCGACCCAGACGACCAGGCTGTCAGCCCATGTACGTGCGCGTCTCCGCGCGCTTGTGTGCCACACAGGGAATCGGCCTCGGGATCGTCTTCAACCACTGGTCATAGATCCTTTGCGGCTCCATCTACTGTATCCATATTTCCTGTGGCTCCCTCGAGGTTTGAAGCACCTACTTATCCTCCTGCTGCTTCGCCTACACCACCACACACACGTCAGCAGGGAGTTATCAATCGTATAAATTAGAAGAATATCTCTAAATTTGGTCTAGCCTATTTATCAGGTGAACGTCATACTTTGAATGAAGCTTTGGTGATACTCGATGGAAACGGGCAATGGAGGAGGAATATTTCGCACTACAGAAAACCAAGACGTGGCACTTGGTTGTACGTGATGATAGTAGGCAATTGAGCATGCGCAGTCACATTGTTGTACGTGATGCAGGGCAAGAAGGACGCGCTGAAGAGGTAAAAAAAATACATAATCCTTTTTTTCATGCATTTTCACAGTGTAATTTCCGTTGCAACGCACGGGCAATTTCCCAGTCTTTCTCAAAAACTAACTTGTTGAGGGCAAGTCCAACCAGTGCTAGTATCGACTCCATCTTAGCTTTGACAGAAACACACCCGAAAAACATATGCTCCAACCCCCTATCCGGCTCATTTTTCTAGACACACTAAAGTAATCAGTGTCAACGCTCAATATTGCAGAGCAGTGCCTAAGTTTGCAACGAGAAAACGCAGCCGCTGGTCTTGCCTCCCGCCCGGCCATGGAAGCTAGCAAGATACGCCTATCCTTGCTGTTCCTTTTCTCTCTGCGGGGCGCCCTTGTGGTCGAGCTGCCGTGGCGAGTCTGGACTAGGCTGGCCAGAGGCGAGAGAGTCGGTTGGGGTTGCTCTAAGCAATGTATGTGCGTATGTCTATAGCTGACTGTACAGATAGCGTGACTCGTGGGAGGCACTGGAGCATCACTCAAGTATCATGACGCCAATCAACGCTATGTGGTATTCTTGCAATCCCTGATGCCTCCTACTCCTAATTTTGCAACTTCTACTGCCGTATTGTATGATAGCCAGATATTAGTCAGCTTTACGAACAACTGACTATATTTCCTTACTCGCATGTGTTACCAAGAAACACTTGCCTACCCTAGCTTCGTTGTTCCAGCTTTTATAGTGGGTGGCTGCGGCTTTGCACCGAGCACGCACATACTAATTTACTCCTGAGGCCGGTGCTGGGACAAAGTAAAAAGCGAACATAACTAGCTAGTAGTTTGTATCCTGAGCCACTGACATACGTTGCTCCATGTCACAACTATTACTAAATCTAGGACATAGTTGGTGAAGATCCTGAATTCTTATTATCAAGACTATGGGCCAGTTGTTTTGAGGTGCAGCTTATACATAAGCTGCGATGGGATCATGGGAATAAGCCTCACAGAAGCTGCCGTGGAAATAAGTCCATCATCAGAATAAGCCATCCATTCTTTTGTCTCGGCTTATGGACGTTCCGAGTTCTCTAGTGAAAAGTCTACAATACCCCTAAAATGTAATTGTATGACATTTAACTGCATTTTCTGTATATTGTAGAAGCAACTTGGACAACTTCGTTCATACTCTCTTGCACTTGCAAAAAATGCTAGCAGGAACAAACCAAACAACAATCAAAATGCTAGTGGTTGCATACAAATTTCTGAATGCATTCGCTAGCAACATTAATCCTTTTTTAGAGCATCTCCAACAGGCGCGCGATAGCGCAGTTCGTTAGAAAAGTTTTGCAGCGCCGAAGTAGCATTTTTGCGCGCCGGAGCGAAGAAGAGGTTTTCGAGATGCACAAAAACACGACACCCAATGAGGTGGCCCCATCTGCAGCAGCCCGCAGGCACAATCCGGCGTCCCAAATTTGCAGCCCTGTAGCCCGCATGCACACCCGTGCGCTAAAGTTTTTTCAGAGCCCTCTACTTTACAGCGCTTGCTGGAGCACTGTTTTTTGTCTCCGGCGCACAAAAATGCTGGTTTATAGCGGCTGAGGCAGTTTTGTGGCGCCTGTTGGAGATGCTCTTACAGCAAGTAGAAACTTGGGCATAACCAAAAACTAGGTGCTTCTCTGCCATGGGAGGAGACTGGGCCGACTAGGGAGTCGGGGAGGAGCTGCCGGCATCGATCCAGGCGGGACAGGGAGTTGGCGTCGATCATGTCGAGCTCGAGAGCCGACGTCCACGGCCGGCGGAGGCAGGCAGCCGTCCTGCTTGACAGAGGGGGAGCCGGTGTGGAGAAGAGCAAAGGGAGGCGGGGGAGGAGTAGTGATCGAAAATGTGAGCCCGGAAGGTACGCGTTCAACTAAATGGCAAGAGGAGTCATTAAGTAAACATTGATAGCATATCATCATGAACATCGGTTTTCCTGTAAAGGCCAAATCTACTTGGCAATGATTATGCAATGCAGTCCTACTTTTCCTTAGGGCTGCATAGAGAGATTAATGTATAGTGAAACAAAATAGACAGATTCTACCTTAATTGTGTAACAGAAAGAAGCTGGTCGATTTGTTCCTTTTGTTTTCCTATACATATGCCAAAATTAGGTTTCATACTATGGAATTGTAAAAACTTACCTTTAAGAATTTCAAAACTATTTTCAAGGTGCTACCGTGAGTCGGCATCATAGAAATCGTGAAAGGCCATGCCTTACGAATTGGTGGTGGACATTGGGGCTATATAATACCTTTTGTTCTGTTCGGATGGGTCAGTTTTTCACAAACTTAGGTTTCTGAAATTAAGAATTGAATTTCTCTCCATCCAAACCAATGACTGAACCCGTATACACTGTCAACTTCGGTTCGTCATTAGGGCAGTGAGGTCATGCCTCATAGGAGGAGGCGAACATGAGCTTTGCTACATATGCGGTGCAATTCTTACCGGAAAGGGGTTACGGGCTAACACGGCCCAATGAAATTCAGGAGGCATGGTCAGTTGAAATCACAGGAGGGGAATTTAATGGTAGGGAGAAGGACACATAGCTCCGTAAAATCTGTCGGTAGAAATTTTTTGGTATGGGCCTGATTGGATTGTCGTTTTCCACACTTTACACCTGTAAAATATGTAGACCTCTATTTGTCGGGTTTTTTAGTTGGAAATTACATATGGCTGGATATGCACCTGTAATAGAAATGCGGGTGTATAAATTTACCCCGATGTCGAGTGGGGCCTAAGTGTAGGATTTCTAAAGATAATCGGTGGGTTGTGACTCCTGAGGATAAGGGTGCGATAATCACTACTAGGAAAAGGGCTATAGATGGAATGGTCACTAATGGCGCACCAGACACGTGGTGCGTCATTGCTATATAGCAGTGGCGCATCATGTGCTGGTGCGCCATTAGTGTGAAAGCCACACGGTGCGCAGTAACAATTTTTTTCCAAACATACTAATGGCGCACCAGGGCACAGTGCGCCATTACTAGTTCTAACTAGTAATGGCGCACCAGCCAGATAGTGCGCTACTACTAATTTTTTATTATTTTTATTCTTTCGCAAAACTACTAATGGCGCATCAGGGAACAGTGCGCCATTACTAGTTTAAACTAGTAATGGCGCACTGTTCCCTGGTGCGCCATTAGTGTTTTTTTTTGCAAAACTACTAATGGCGCACCACCAGCAGGTGCGCCATTAGTAACCAGGGTTACTAATGGCGCATTAGGTGGTGGTGCGCCATTAGTAACCTGGGACGAGCTAGATATTTTGGACAGCCACACCTACCCACTCACTTTCCCCACTTCATTCTCTCCACCTCCTACTCCAAGCTTGTCTCGGCTGCCTCCTCCTCCTCACCTCATTTGCACCATAAATTCATCCAAATTAAGTGGTTAAATTACCTTTTTTGATAGGTAAGTCAGGGGGAAGCTATCTTTATGTTGTTCTCCCTCTCGAACAACGTGCACATGCACTTTTTATGGCCTAGCTAGATCTATGTATGTTTGTGGTATTGCATATGTTTGTGGTGTTGCATATATGTTTGTGTTTGTAGGTACCGTATTTGAAATGCGATAGTTGCTAATATTTTGCCGGAATGTTGATTCATTTCCGTTTCGGCGAGAATTTTGGCACTATGCGTTCTTTTTGGTCCTATTTTTAGGGAAAGTCATGCCAAATTTTTTCTTGGTTCTAAAATATCGTTTTGCTCTACCCCGCAGGCGACCATGGTCCGCACGATGACCGAAGGCATCGTGAATAGGTTTTTGAGCTCCGCGAAGGCCGAGATGCTTGAAAAGAACGAGACGGAGATAAGATGTCCATGTCGAAGATGCAAGCTGAAGAGCCTTATTGCGGACCCGGATTCTGGGTAGGTGCGGGACCACCTGCTCTTGCGTGATTTCATGGATGGCTATCGGTGGCAAGGTGATGAAGATGACTATGAAGTCGTCCATGGGGGTCGGGCAAGAAATGAGGATGGGCAGCAAGACAACCACCGCGGCTCGGGCGGGCGAGAAGACGAAGAATCTCCAGGACATGATCACGACGGTGATGCTGTACACAGTCATCATGTAGAAGATGCCGGACATGATGATGAGGAAGATGCGGGAGCAAACGAAGGGCATGATCATGAAGATGAAGATGCCGGCGGGGCAGACGACGATGGACCATCAATGGGCTGGGTGCAGGACCCTCATATTCAAGAGCTGCTTCTCAAGCAGACGGATAACGCAAGAGCTGCCGCCCGAGAAAAAGCCAAGCTGGATCAACTGGAGATAGACGCGGTTACTCCATTGTATGAAGGATGCAGGCCCGAGGATACCCGCCTGAAAGTAACGCTCATGGCTCTGGAGATGAAGGTAAAACACAAAATGACCGACGCATGCTTCGACGAGAACATGTCATTCTGGCACGAACGTCTTCCCAAGGGGAACAAGTGCCCGACCAGTTTCGAGGAGGCGAAGAAAATCATGTGTCCTCTGGATTTACCGCACGTGAAATACCATGTGTGCATGAACAATTGCATCATTTATTGGGACGAGCACGCGGAGTCTACCATATGTCCGGTGTGCGGCGTCACTCGATACAAGAAGAGGAAGAAAGCTCCTCGAAAAGTGGTGTGGTACTTTCCGATCACTCCTCGTCTGCAGCGGTATTTCACGGACCCTAAGGTAGCAAAGCTCCTGCGTTGGCACGCGGATAGGGAGGAGAAGAAGCGAGAAGATGACGCAAATGATCCGGAGATAAATAAAAAAGACAAGATGCTGAGTCACCCTAAGGATGGGAGCCAGTGGCAAGCGTTGAACTTCGAACAACCAGAATTTGGGAAGGATCCAAGGAACATGACACGCTGTGGAAAACGCCAGCCAATATGTGGGACGCCGCAGAGAAAGAATATTTCCCTATGAGAGCCGCACTGCTCACGACGGTGCACGACTATCTCGGTTACGGATATCTCGCGGGGCAGGTGGTCCACGGATTTTCTGGATGCGTCAGGTGCATGGATGACACAACGTATCGCCAGCTAGATAGAGATCCCGGGTCTTCGAAAATCGTGTTCATGGGACATCGAAGGTGGCTTCGCGACGATGTCCCGTGGAGGAAAGGCAAGGATCTGTTCGATGGTGAAACCGAACCCCGAAGACGCCCGCGTAGGAGGAGCGGCGAGGAAATAGACGAGCTGTTGAAAAATTGGAAAGATTGCCCATTGCCGGGAAAGAAGCAAAAGGCGCCAGAGCCAAGAAAGAAGCGAAAGGCGCCAGAGCCACTACTGAAGGTATGGAAAACGAGGTCTGTTTTCTGGGACTTGTTGTACTGGAAGATCCACCGTGTGCCTCACAGCCTTGATGTCATGCATATCACGAGGAACGTGTGCGAGAGTCTGCTTGGTACCCTGCTCAACATGCCAGAGAAGACCAAAGATGGGCCGAAAGCAAGGGCAGACTTGAAAGCAATGGGCATCAGGGAGGAGCTTCACGCTAATGATGATGATGAGGCGAAGCAGGACACGGAAAGTCGTCGCAAAGGCAAAAAGGCCAAGAAGACCGGAAATGACTTCCCTCCCGCGTGCTTCACTCTAAGTCACGAGGAGATCGATTAGTTTTTCACCTGCCTCGTAGGAGTAAAACTTCCTTACGGTTGCGCGGAGAAGATAAGCAGATACCTAGATTAGCGAAGCAGAAGTTCAGCGGGATGAAGTCTCACGACTGTCACGTGCTGATGACGCAGATACTTCCAGTTGCAATCTGTGGGATCATGGACGCGCACGTCCGTGAAACGCTATTTGGCCTATGCAACTTTTTCGACGTCATCTCTCGGAAGTCGGTTGGCGTGAGGCAACTCAGAAGGCTACAGGAAGAGATCGTGGTGATACTATGCGAGCTTGAGATGTACTTCCCTCCCGCATTCTTCGAAGTTATGGTGCATCTGCTGGTCCATATCGTGGAGGATATCATCCAACTCGGGCCGACGTTCCTGCACAGCATGATGCCGTTCGAAAGGATGAATGGTGTCATTAAAGGATACGTTCGCAACATGTCACATCCAGAGGGAAGCATAGCCAGGGGCTTTCTGACCGAAGAGTGCATCTCCTACTACACGAATTATATAGGCATCGAGAACCCCGTTGGTCTGCCCGTCAACACGCACCTCGGCAGGCTCGCTGGATGGGGTCACCGTGAGGGTCGCCGCGAAATGCATGTCGACTTCGATCGTCGACTCGCCGACTTTGAAAGAGAAAACCTAGTCGCGCTACAACACATAGACATGGTCGATCCTTGGGTGGTACAGTACAAAACGTTTATTGAGAAGACGTACAATGACCTAGGCCAACAGAGGACGGACGGAGATATAATCAAAGAGCACAACTCATGTTTCACGCGTTGGTTCAAGCAGAAGCTTCTGTCGTATCCTTTACATGAGGATTCTTCCGCGGAAGAACAACTCATATTCGCCTTGTCACAGGGCGCCGAGCACAACCTGATGACGTATGAGGCGTACGATATCAACGGCTACACATTCTCGACCGAGGACAAGGACATGAAGAGCGATGGTTATCAGAACTCCGGGGTAACGATGGAATCCTACACCGGTAACGACAAGGACAGATACTATGGAAGGATCGAGGAGATCTGGGAGCTGAGCTACGCTGGAGAGAAGGTCCCGATGTTCCGTGTCAGATGGGCCAAGAGCGTCATAAAAGAAGACCGGTATGTCACCACCATGGTTATACCCGAAGCCAAATCCAAGACCGCAGGCGCGAACGTCACCGCGAAAAATGAGCCATGGGTACTGGCTTCCCAAGTGGACCAATGCTTCTTCATTACCGACCCATCAAAGCCGAGTCGTGTTGTCGTGAGGAGAGGCAAAAGGAAGATCATCGGAATGGATGGAGTTGCCAATGAGCAAGACTTCGACAAGTACGGCGACCCGAATATGGAACATGATGACGACGATGAAGTATCAGCATACACCACAAGAAGAAGCAGGACCACCCTACCTAAAGGACGTCCGTTCAAGAGAAGAACTCCATTTACGAAAAATAAGGGCAAGAAGATTGTGAACAGATAGCTAGCTAAGAACTCCATTTCTCGATTGTATTTCGGCATATTGAAATGATATTTCTTCTGTTCTAGTGTCCTCATGAATATTTATTTATGTTTATTATTAATATTTTTTGAACTCATGAATATTTTTAAATTTCATGGGCACTTTTTGAATTCATGAATATTTTTTAAATTTGATGATATTTTTTCATATTCAATATGATAAAATATTGAATATTCATGAGGTCGACACTCGATCTCGATCCCCCTCCATCTCGATCGCTATCCCCCCTCGCCAGATCCCCCTCGCCGCCGAGCACCCCCCATCCTCCCCCGCTCCACCGCCGCCGCCGACCCCCCGCACCCTCCCTGCTCCACCGCCGCCGCCGACCCCCCGCACCCTCCCCGGCCCGCTCCACCGTCACAAATGAATGCAACTAAAATTGCAAAAAAATCAAATTTGATTATATTTTCAAATAATAAATTTGATGATTTTTTTCATATTCATAAATATTATTACTGTTTTTATAAAAAATTATTACTGTTTCATATTCATATTCATTTTCTAAAAAAATTATTACATGCAACAAAAAATAATAATAATAAAAATTTACTAATGGCGCACCTCTGGCTGGTGCGCCATTGCTACATAAAAAAAGTTTACTAATGGCGCACCGATCGTGGGTGCGCCATTGCTATATAAAAAAACATTCTAATGGCGCACCGCTTTGTGGTGCACCATTAGAATGTTTCCCCCTATAGCTAATTCCTCCCTCTCCCTCGCCAGTTCCCCTTCGTCCCTCTCCCTCGCAAAGATCCACCCGCGCCGCCGCCCCCGCGCCCCGCCGCTCCTTCTCCGCCCCGCCCCAGCACGTACGTCCCCTCCCTCCCTTCCCCCATCCCCCGACCCACTACGCCGCCTCCTCGACGCGCCGCTGCCCGCCGCCTCCTCGACGTCGGTGTTCTCCTACGGCAGCCTGCCGTTCTCCCACAG
>NC_057814.1:109251820-109272082 GCF_018294505.1 Triticum aestivum | reverse complement strand
CCGTGGTCGCCCCGTCTCCTCCCACCTGCCGCCAGACCGCAACCGCCGCCGCAGCCATCCAAGGTTTTCTGCTTGATTTTAGTTATCAGCATACTTGTAGTTAGGGATCCCCTCCTATTATTTTTTTGATGAGATGCTTAAGGCAGCTAGTGGGTTCTGTTGTTATCAATCTTAAGGCAGCTAGTTTCTGTAAATCTAGTCTGAAACTAGTAGAGCTCTTGGTGATTTGCAAATTCAGTTTAAATAAAAATTTGGTACATGACTACTCATCATGTATGAAAGATGTTGCTACTGGATGAGCACAAGAACTACTGTTATATTGCTTGTTTTTTATTTGATGATTCTTAAATTGTTTTCTGAAGATTGCTGAAGAGCACAACTTTCTGATCTTTGAAGACTGCAAATTCACTGACATTGGGAACACAGTAACTACGCAATGGGAAGGGTGAGAGCAGAGTAAAAATAAACCACCTATTAAGTTTGTTTATTTTATATTTACTGGCATAAGATAACTAGCTAGGGCTTGATGTATGGAGGCTTGTCTACTTGCTGCTAATACAACATAATATTTGATATGAGCAGGGTGAACAACCTTCAGGTCCCGGGAATCTACTCAAGGCTACACAGTTGCTGTAAGTACTCCATTTTCTAAAGCTTATCACATAGTACTAGCATTTTCTTCCAGTGCAAAAGAAAAGGGTTGTTGTTTGTCTTTTGTATAAAATGAACTGAAAACACTTAGATACTTATTAATGTTTCCTAACACGAATACTTCCTGTAAAGTTGATTTTATAAAGATGTGTGATCTTTGTTTCTAAGTCTGAAAGTGCTTCTATCTCAAAAAAAAGAAGCAAAAAATTAAAAGTGCTCATTCTAGTGGCAGGCACAGCTCCTGTCACTTGTGACCATTGCTGCTGGGAGCTTGATGGCATCTTGCCGCACGCCCTTCCCTTCTAATGCAGCTCCTTAGAGATCTACACCACCTTGTATACTATTCAAATTGTATAAAACTTATGTACCCAAATTGTATTTGTTTTCTGTGTACCCAAATATGTACCACCTTGTATAGAGGTACCCAAATTGTATAGAGGTACCCAAATATGTACCCAAATTTTTTGATGGTTTTTGTTTTCTGTGTTACTGACAAAAATGCATTTTCTGAATTTTTGCTGTCAAAAACTATATGTGCAATCTCCAGAACAATTATGCTTATGCTGAGAACTTCATGTATGTGAAAACTGCCATAGGTGCTGTGTTGTGTGATTCTTCATGGTTATGTGAAAACTGTATGTGCAATCTCCAAATGTGAAAAACTGTATGTGCTGTCAAAAAATATATGTGCAATCTCCAGAACAATTAAGCTCATGTGAAAACTGTATGTGCAATCTCCAAATGTATCATCATAATGTAGGTGCTGTGTTGTGTGATTCTTCATGCTGAGAACTTCAGCTTTTTCAACTTGCTGCTGTATCATCATAATCTAGGACTTGTGATGCTGTTGCTGTACCCCGAGAGGCCCTTGAGTTTGCCGGAATGTCGATTAACTTCCGTTCCGGCAAATTCGGGTACTCCATATGTCCTATTTTCAGCAAAGGTCATGCTGAAATTTTCCGTGAATTTTAGCATGACTTTGCTAAAAATAGGACATATGGGGTACTTGCGACTAATGCATGGGCCGGGTTATCTTAGTACTTAATTAAGTAGGATCAACTGCCCCTTTATTCTTGCTGCATTAAACCATAGGTGGCAATAGAGCCAAGTGATTAGGCCCAACTTAGAATTCTCCTTCCCAGCTTAGCTTTTAGGGTGCCTCGGTGTCGATGAGAACCTAAATGATGTACGCTTAGGCTTTTAGGGTGCCTCGGTGTCGACAAACCCTAAATGATAAAAGCTTAGCTTTTAGGATGCCTCGGTGTCGACAAACCCTAAATGATGAGACCATGATCTTGTTCCTTGACAATAACCAACTTTTTGACCAAACTTTTTTCCTATTTAGAGCAAAACATGGCCCACAACGATGAGGCCGGCGGTTCAGGCGGCAAGCAATTCTGGGAGCTATCCCAGGAGATGGAGGAAGAACCTCACCGCTATGAGGACGCCGCCGCGGAAGACACCGATCCTGACTACACAACCCCTAGTGGCGTCGGGGATGACACCACTGATGGTGCTGCCGACGATGCCACCACTGATGATGGCGGCGCACGCACAGATGGCAGCCAACCTGAAGAGGCAACGGAAGGACCAGCGCCCGAACGTGCTCGGCACCGTCAAGGAGGAATTTACTGAAGTGAACTCCGACGGGCATCCAACGGCGCCCAAACATGTAGTCAAGGGGTACTCGGTTCAGTTCGGGTGCATTCTCCGGAGCACCGTCTCGATCAACACCGAGAACCTAAGGCATAAGGACCGAGGGAATTTGCGCAGCCTCCTCTTCACGAAGTTGCGCGAACGATACAAGTTCCCCGCTGAGTTTGCAAACACACGCCTCTCAGGGAATAAAGTGAACAGTGCCGCCCTCACGAGGATGAGCACGGCCCTGTCTACATGGAGAAGCACGGTGAAGGCAATGATTGAAAAAGGTGATAGTTATGAGAAGATCAAGGCGAAATATCCTTTGATGAGCGAAGATGGCTAAAAGGAGTTCAAGATCAAGTGCGAGAGCAGCGCAACCTCCGAATCAAGTCAGTGGGGGAAAGAAATGCGGGAGTTGAACTTAGGGGTCCACCAACTCGGTTCGGCGGTTACAGAGTGGCGAAGCCTATATGGGACAAGGAGGACGCGGAGCGTGCCGAGCAAGGCCTACCACCCCGCTTCGAGAAATTACGTGACAAGCAGACCAGGAACTTTGTCAGGGCCTGGTACAAGGAGGACCCGGTAACAAAGGAGCTTACCACGGATCCGAAGACCAGGGCGCTTGAGCTTGTTCTGGTAAGGAATACACCCCGGCGTAATTAGCTCCATATGGTTGCATTCTAATTAATGAAGCCAAATTTCTAAATGGTTCACATTCCTTCCGCAGGAGGTTGAAAGCAGTAGCGCGGGGTCGTCTCAGAGCTCCCCTTTTGACACCCCTTTAAATAGGGTGTTGAACGTAATGAAAAACAAGGATAAGCTCAGTAAGCCGTCGTCAGCTGGTCGTGTGGCCGGCAAAGGCTTGTCCACAAAATGGTCGTCATACTATACCGCTGGTGGGCGAAACGAGAAAAAGACCAGCTCGGAAAGCCAGTCGCGCGAGGTTCAAGAACTCAAGGCACATGTGGCGCGGATTCCGTGGATTGTCCAAGAGCAAGTGCAACAACAACTGGGAACGACGCTCACCGCCATTGTGCCTACCTTGATTCAGGGTCTGACGACGTGGATTGCGCGCGGCCAACAGGGGCCTCCCCCGGTTCCCAGCTTCACGGCCAGCAACTCGCACAACGCGCAGGCGGCGCCATTGGTGTCTCCGGTGGAGGCGGTATTCGTCTCTCCGGCGCCGGCACAGGCATTGGACCTTAATGCACCCGGGTGTACGCCGGCCGGCACCTCGCCAGCAAGCGGCCCCTCCGTCAGTTGCACGCGCACGCCCGCCGTTGGCGGTGCCTCGACATTAGCCGAGCTCGATGGCATCACGGTAACTAAGCCTCTCGGCCGATGACTTCATCTCCTTGCCTTTGACTGGGCATCCCTAACGCCCTATATGTTTTCGCAGGGCAACACCGATGTTCCTTGCACTCTCCTGCACTTCGTGGGCGGCAAGTTGGTCGATGTCGCCAAGGGCAGAATCGTTCAACCGGGCAACCGCGTGTTCCACGGTAATCCGATGCCACCCACCTTGTATAGGGTTGAACTGGTTCGGGTGCTGCCAGGCTGCGACGAGTTGTTACCTCCGATTCGACCCGCTGAGGCCGACGAAGATGATGTGATGACCCTCAGCGCCTGTGTAAGCTGGCCCCTGCTTTGGCCGAAGAGCCAGATTCGTTTGGGGGCGGGGGACACCACCCCACAGACAAGACCGCCAGTCGTGCCAGCGCCAAGCCATGGCAAGAACGCCGCAACGCTACCGGACATGCCGGACATCCCTATGGCACAGGATCCGGACATGCATATGGCACAGGATCCAGACGACGACGACAACGACGGTGGTACATTTTCCAACGTTGATAAGTACTTTGCCGAACATGGGTACGGTGACGAGTTCTGCGGGCCTCCTTCTCAAGAACCCAACCCTGAAAAAGACGACCGCGATCTAGCTGGTACGGCGGAGAAACCCAATTGCCACAGGCGTCGTCTGGCGTTCAGTTCTCAGGAGACGCCTCTAGCTGCCACCTTCACCGAGCCTCAGATGGCTGAGGTGCCAAATATTATCAGCCCCAACACGCTCAAGAAGGCGGTCTGTGAGCAGAACTCGATCCCATTACAGCAGATCAGGAAGAAGAGACGGAAACAAAAGACTAACAAGGGCGCCAGTGTGAGCCAGCTGGCACCGAGTACGATCCGTGCTCAGGACGGGCCACCTTCACCTAAGGATATCTCGAGGAGGGTGCATGTGGCGGGTAGGCCGATGCTACCGACAAATATACTCAATGCTGCAACCGGTGCTATGCGGAGTCTCCATGACAGTGTTCTTTCTTTGGAGAAGCGGCGTCTCAGAGAGAATGATGTGGCATACCCGGTTTTCGTGGCCAAGGTGCCAGAGGGCAAGGACTTTGTGGATAGCGCCATCGGGGGTACGATCGTCCTGCGGTTTGATGACATCTTTGCTATGCTTAACCTTCATCCGCTGCACTACACCTTTGTTCGGTTGTTCTCGCTGAGTATGGAGATGCGGATCATTAGAGACAAGACCCCGGACATTGTGATAGTCGACCCCTTCTACATGCGTGCCAAGATCTTGGGTAGCGCTGGGGGCCGGCAAGTCGCGAGTTCACACCTCGAAGGCGTCATTCTGGCAAACCCAGATAAGGATAACTTCCTCGTGCCTTACTTTCCCGAGTAAGTCATCTCCTAACCGCCCCGTAACATATGATTTCTTAGATTTCGATCGTTCTTTTTTTTCTAACATTCTGTGTTCTGTGCAGTGACACACATTGCACACTCATCCTCTTAAGCCCGAAATATTCCATGGCCACGTATTTCGACCCTGACCGTGACTCCAAGATAGACTACACAAATATCAAGAAAGTTCTTGATGATGCTCTCCCCGGCTACGCCGCATCTGGAGGCACCTTTAAGAGGCCATCTCGTAGGTACGGCAGGCACGTGTTCACCCACAATACGACGTTTCCCTGCGTCAAGCAGCCGCCTGGCGGTCAGAAGGATGCCTACTACGCCCTCCATCACATGCGGGCGATCGTACGGGACCATAATCACCTTCTGCTACCAAATAATCTCAAAAATTGGGCCGCAAGCTTGCAGAAATCCGACAAGAATTCTTTCGCATCCAGTCGGAGTTTGCAGAAATCATCCATCAAGATGTCCTTCGTACCTCGGGGCAGTTCTACCTCAAATTTCAATCGTCCAACTGCGAGATAGACACAACGCTACAAATGCAGGCTGACAACGCCCGCGACTTCATGACTATCACGACAGACGGCGGCTTCATCCACGCTCCGGTCCCATGAGTCGAGTCGAAAGTAGTGATGCTATGTCTAGTTCTGAAACATTGATTAGCTCTTGCTGTAATTAAACTTTAATGAACTTGTATGTCTCTTTGGTTTGGACAGTCGTTCAACTTAGATGTAATCGATGCTATTTATTAGTAGGACCATGAATCGTGCTATTAATGTCTTGCTTTTCTCTTCCGATCCTTTTGTTGTATACTTATATATTGCTTATGTATTGTCTGTTGTTTGGCTAGTGCATAGAGATGCCGTCGTATGTCGTGTACAAGGGTAAGGTTCCCGGAGTCTACGACGACTGGGAGGAGTGTCGGAGACAGGTTCACCGTTTCAGCGGTAACAGTTACAAAGGGTACACCACTAGGGCGGAGGCGGAATCTAGATACGCGCGCTATCTAGCGGGAGAGAGGAGGGAGCGTTGGAGGAACCGGATGAAGACCAGTTTCATCGTGGTGATGCTCATCATGATGACCGCAGCTCTCTTCTATGTGATGGTAGTTTAGATGATCGATATCGACTTGTAATGTGAAGACAAACTCGCTACTCGCGGTCTCGAGACTTGTAATGTTCTATCTTTATTCGGTCTTTTGAATTCGGAGACTAATACGATGAATTGTATTCGGAGACTAATCTTCTATTGTATTCGATGAATCTGCTGTTGCTGTGTGGTGCTGCTTATATTCTGTCCAATAATATATTTTGTAATCTGTGCAAAAATCAGAAAAGAAAAAAAATAATCCCTAATATACATACTAATGGCGCATCACACCGCAGTGCGCCATTAGTATGCCAAAGGATACTAATGGCGCATCACCACGCAGTGCGCCATTAGTATGCCAAAGGATACTAATGGCGCATCACCACGCGGTGCGCCATTAGTATGGCTAGGCACATGGGTAAATATGGCCCCCTGGGAGGCTTACTAATGGCGTACCGTGGCCTATACTAATGGCGCACTGCCTGGTGCGCCATTAGTATACCAGATACTAATGGCGCACTAGTGATGCATCATTAGTAAAAAATACTAGTGACGTGGTGCTAGTGGCGCACCAGTAGCGCGCCATTAGTAGGCAAAACTAGTGCGCCACTAGTAAGCCTTTTTCTAGTAGTGAATACTCTATCGTAGATATTTCTAGAGAGTAAGGTAGGGCCAAAAGAACATGTGGCGTGGATTATCTCTCATCGAACAGCCGCACGGCCGACTGATTTTTTTCCGTGGGATCAGGCGGTTGAATTTAAGGGTTTTCCTTCAAAATTGCTGACCACAGCCAAACTCAAAAATTAGAAACCCAGTACTTCAAATTCCATTTTAAATGAAAATGGTATTCCTGTCTGCATCCAAATGAAATGATGTGTGCCAAATCTTTTCAAGACTGTGACAAATGGTCACCATTCATGTAGATAAATACACAGCCCGCAGAACATGTATCAACTGATTCATAAATATCACCGACCAATGTAGTGATTGTAGAGTTCAGAAATCAGAAACAACAAGCATGTGCAGGGCTGAGCATGTGGTCTTCATATGGCACTTACATTATAATCTGGCTTTGTACGGTTGTTGTACAAGATTTAATCAAGTGCAGTTCCATTGCTCTTCCTATAAATAATGAAGGAATGCCAGCTGCTTTCATATTTCACAAAAGCTGTACCACTTCCATTTCAAATCAGCACCATATATTTTGGTACCATAGTAGGACTATGACATGGGAGGCATCGGAGAAGTGTGAAATCTTACTCGGAGGCGAGGGGCCTGGGACAGCCGCCGGAGAAGAACAAGATCAACTGTCGGAGTACGTGATGGCGTGTGATGTAGCATGCCTCAACTATCGGAGTAGCAGCTATCAGCTTGAGTCCCTCCGATAAGCCACCGCTTTTGTACTGAGCTAACGTCTGGGATTAGGTCGGATGGTGGATAGGTTGTTGGAATAAGCCACGGCATGTGTGGTCGGGTTCGTCGGGCGCGACGGATTCGCGCGGGACATGCGGGAAGCACTAGTGCAGTCGGGCTCGTCGGGCGTGACGAATACGCGCGGGACGTGCGGGACGCAACGGAAGCGTGGCAAAATGCGTGCGTGGTGTAGTGTGTGTATGTGCTCGTGGCTGTTGCGTGTGTGCGTGCGGGCATAGCTGGCCGTGAGTTAGTGGCCGTTTGGGGTGGCCGGGTCATGCGTGCATGCATTAGATGGATAAGATAGATGCGTGGGTGTGCCGGCCAAGTAAGCGGGCGTGCATGCGTGCGGTTAGTTAGTGTGTACGGCACACGGAAACTTGGGGGCTGCGTTGCTGTGCCACTACAAAGTCATGGCCACTTGTGTGTGTTCAGATGAAAGTTTGGTGCTAGTGGATTAGTAACGGGGCTGTGTGTAGCCGAGTGAAACTCCAGTGTATTGCGATTCTCCTTCTTTTACCTTTAGTCTTGAGTGAGAGAGAGAGAGCGGCAACAACATAGGTGATAACTGACCTATCGTTTCTAAGAAGCGGGATGACGCTTGTAGTTTATGGCGTGTTTGGTTCGTCACCTCAACATGCCACAGATCGCCACAGCTCCCTACGCCTAAGCTTAGCCACTGTTTGCTTTATGCCTATGTTGTGGCGTATCGCACTATATGCCTTGCTAGTTCATTTTTGCCACATCTCGCCAAAAGTCTGGCGCTCATTTCATTCGCCGCACCTGCGGCGCGACTGCATTTTGGGCGTGGGGTCTTCCGGTAATCAATCTAACACACCCTTATTTTGCCACCATTAGCTTTCGATGCCAGTAGGACTAGGCATGGCAGGCATCGGAGAATGCAGCGGATGTCAAAATTTCCTCTGCCTCTCAGCGACAGGGAGCCTGATATCTATGTTGTTTGTTTGCCTAGTGATCCCTGCTCGTGTCGTACCTGTGTCTCGTGGTTTTCCAGTATAGATCACTTCGCATTGTACAGGGCCTTCTAGCAGATGACACGATGCCACGATCCCAAAGCCCTGCTCAAATGCCACATTGTTTTCCCCGTATCTCTGATTCAAATTAGCAGCTCAGAGCACCGACATATCGTTCTTTTGGATCAGTTGACCCTTTGCTGTCATCTCTAAATGCGACTATAGAAAACGAACAAAGCGCTAGTGCCTAATGGTTAATATATTGACATGAAAATGCCACATTCATACATTTTCTACATACTAAAATAAATATTAACAACAAAAGCACAAAATGAGCAATGATACTTTCTTAAATCACACCCATTTAGTCGACCATTTCGCCAGCTGGAATACATAAGATCAAATCAAATATTTCAAGCTCCGTCAAATGGAAGTAATAAGGTTTTTTTATAGAAGGTGGATTTTATTAGCTCAAAATGAAGTATGAAGAGGATACAAACATGATAGGCACACATCCGGTTAGGAGGTCGTCGCACCACAGTGTGCAGTCACCACCACTCGGCCGACCGGATCAGGATCACCACCACCGACTCGTCCAGATCTAAATCAGGGCAGCCGCCGGTTCGACCAAGGAAGACGCCAAAATGTGGCCGACCGACATCTAGTCGGACCGCCACTCCATCCGCATGGCCGCAGAGACCACAACCGAAGCCTCGCAGGAACCATGAGCGCAAAAGCCTCGGAGCGGCCGCAATCCCGGCCAAAGCTTACCGAGATCCAGATCGGGACTACCACAACCCATCGGGCTTTGCATCACTGCTGCATGCCTCCACGCCGCCAATGTAAGCAAAAGCACACGGCAACCCGTCGCCGTCACCGGTGGCCAGCTCCATGGACAGATCGAGCAGCTCGGGTGCTGCCCCGATCTGGGGCATCGTTCCGCTTGGGCAGTTGCTGCCGCCTAGGATCCACCGCGTGCATTCCAGGGCGTCAGCCACAGGCACGCACCGCTGAGCAACCACCCGCCGCAGATCCCCAACCACAAGCAGACCGCCTCCTAAGGCAATACGAAGAAGGTCCTGCCGCCACCGGCTCCGTGCGGTGGCGTGCCGGCGATGGCGAGGAGAAGGTAGGAGTGGAGCGGGGAGAGGTGGCAGGATCCTCCGCCGCCCGTGTCACCCAGGGGAAGGAGCGACGCGGAGGCCTCATGTCTAATAAGTAATAGTGATATATACAGAAATATGGGCAAGCTTATCTATGTTTTTAGAATCGAAACTAATATGAAATTAAGTACCTTATGATGTATGAAAGAAGGAAGGAAATAAATTTCTATGTTATTTAAATTTGGCTCTAGTTATTAGTTACCATAGCATTAAACCACAAGATATCGTTTAATAAGATTACTGTGCCAAGCAAATCCAATTGACACCTAGAGTTTTGCTTAGTGTCTCTATCCAAAAAGAAATATGCATAGTGTACCTATCTTGAGAAGTTGATATGAATGGTTCGAAGCCCGAGCCTTGATTACTCTTGACAATTGTAGTCTTAATTAATTAAGAAGAAGAGAACTACCTATGTAACTTATGCAAAACCAGGCGAAACCCGGTACAAACAGCCCAAAAGCGGCAATGAGGACGCTCTGTCGTATGGTAGGGTGCCGTTCGACCACTGCCAAGTGGGCCTGCCGGGAATTAGGCCCACATGTTAGTATCCTCAACGGCATGTGATGTACGTAAGGGGAGCTGCTTCCCAAAAGCGGGCTACTCACAAAACACGAAACACCAGCTAAACCTTTCCCTCTTTTGTAGCTAGAAGGAGAATCAAGGAGTTTTGTTTCATCCAGCCTTCTTGTGAGTAAACAAAAATAATGGTTAGAAATTTATATTAAATTGTTCATTCTCTTTTTGGAATCAGTAATTCTATGAATTAATTAATAGCATGAAAATCATCATCTTTATGAGGTGATGCAATCCTGGAACATGTTCATGGTCCTCTATTGTTTCCTTGCTTCTCCTGTTGTATCACAACGGACTTCTTCTTTGGTATACATTTTCGTGTTTCATATAGAGGACTGGGTTTTCGGGAGTATTTTTTAGCTTGCTCCACGGAACAGTATGCTGGGAGGGACTGACCCCAAGGTGATTAAGTGAGGGGCCCAATCCCTGTGTTGATTTGATCCCAACAACCAGGCAAGGCCTTCGTCAAGCAATGTCGGGATTGTACATTTCAGTACAAGACACAGTCAACAAGATGTGGTCTTCATAAGGCAGAGTATAGCATGATCAGGCAATCAAGCATTACGTGATCATGCCACCAGATCAAATCGAGTACTGTTTGATGGTCCATTACTCTTCCTATAAGGAAGGAGAAGGGATCAAGGGATGACGAACTTATATTTGTGAGAAGCTGGATGATTTGAAGTTTCTCTTGCCACCATTTGGTTCCGAGGACTGTAGTATAGGACTGTGCGTGGGATGCATCAGGGAATGCATTGGATGTTGCTTTGTTTCTGAATCTTATAGGATCTGAGAAACCAGTTGTCCAAGCTGCACCGTAAGCTTCTGGTGAATCTCTAGGTTGCAGGACAATTTTGGAAATTGTGTGGCATACCTATCTGATGTGATGATCTGGACATCCGGGGCTCTCCCCTAGTCTCAGAAATCTGGGAAAGGTTCAAGTTCAGCATCTAATAGACAAGATGTCCTCAAAGCTGAAGCCATGGAAATGAAAGCTGATGTTGACGTCGGTTCATTTGATTGTTAACAATCTGTGCCTTCCATGGATTTGGTTTATGTGGTATCTGAGGACATGGTGTGGAAAGGCTCTGCTAACCCCTTGATGCTATGGACAAGTCCCACTTCGCGGCGTTCTCTCATTGTTTACTCGTCTTGCTTCAACCTCTGTACATCGTTTCTGTCTTCCCTGTTGAAAAAGCAGAGCTTCTGCTTGTTGCATGTCAAAAAAATAAGAAAAAAGAAACTAACACTTGAAGTTGCAGCCTATTTACGCTGACAATACTATATTGTGGCTGCCTATCTATCCAGTACTACCTGGGGTTCGTTCCGTCTACTGGAAAACAAAATTCAACAATATATGAAAGTTTTTTTCACTACATTACCATCCTCATCAAAGCCTACCAGACATTTTGTCAAACAGTGAAACGAATTGCTGGGTTGTCCTATCGAAAGGTGGCAAAAGAAGACCGTGAGAATATATTTTTTTGAAAAAAGTATAATCCCGGCCTCTGCATCAAGCAATCCACACATCCATCTTTATTATATTATTCAACAGAGTCTGACAAAATAAATGCATTGATCAACCCACAACCACCTTCCTAGGATCTATGTCACTATATCTACTAGTTTGATAATATGCCCTGACCACGCATCAACGCACATCATCTAATGCGGTGGCCTCACCAAGACGCCTCACGGCGAGCGGAGAGCACCAACCGGTCTAGCAGACGCTCAACATGCACCGGGTGCACATGCTCTCATATCCGCCGCCGTCATCTTCCGCCGTCATAACTTGAGGACAGATCAATACATTTACTTTGCCAGGCCCAATTGTCGTCGATGCCACCACGATGCCAGACAACACCATCACATTGCACGTGTCCATCAACACACGTCCAACACCGAGACCCCGCTGCGCTACGCCGCCGAGACCACTGTCACCGACACGCAGTGGCGGAGACAGGGGGACCAGCAAGGGCCCAAGCCACCCCGCCCCCCTAACGTCATTCATTTAAGCCTAATATGCATGTTAAGAGGTGATAAATTGCTGCTAAAATGATGAATTTTGATGCACCGGCCCTCCCCAACCAGGATTAACTACACTTGGCCTCCCTCATTAACTTTTTCTGGCTCCGCCACTGCCGACACGGTAAATGCCACATTGCACCACCTCCTGATCCAGCTCGCAGCAAACAACATCACAACAGTGTCCAAGAGCCAACTTTCTCCCACACGACGCCTTCAAGAAGCGAACGGCGTTGAAGGCGCCTTTGTTGCACATTGCGGTTAGGGGTTTCACCCAGAAGACAACTAGCGTGGTGGAGGTAGTAGCAGATCTAATGAACATCTCCATGGAGAAAAGACGGTGGCCACATGCGTCGTCGCTGTCGTGGCCGACAAGTGCCCGCCAGGGATTTCTCCCGATCTGAATCCCCAACTCCAGCTCCAACCACATCGAGGACTGTCACTATAGAGAAAAGGCCAGAGCCCGACTTTATACATAAAGCCACCAGGCAGAGTCATAACGAACCACAGCGAACAGCCACACAACACAAGCGGAGCATCAACCAGAACCATAGAGGCTAAAGTAGAACATACATGGCTCCCAGGCCAGTACACGGCACGCAGGCCGGGGAGACTAAAGACAGCAACATCAGGGCCAACAACTCCTAACTGCCGGCTTGAACTGCAGAAAGGGAGATAGCAGAAGCCTGAATCTTGGATATCATCACATCGAATGCATCTATGTCCTCCTCCTTAATCAATAATCTCCACTACTGCAAGAATATGCAAGTTTTAAATAAGGAATCAGCAGGTTTAGCAGGAAAAACATGTTCAATAGTAAATTTGTTTCTTGTCGTCCAAAGAGTCCAGCACATCGCTGCCAAGCCCACCGAAACCATTCTCCTCTGGGCCCCAACCAGGTTGTTGGCCAAGAGTTGAAGACGATCTCCAGGAAACATGCAACCAAGATTTGATACAACACCAGAAGAGTTTAGCCAGAACACAATTAAAGAAGATATTCATCGTGTCTTCTCTTAACCCACAGAGGGCACAGTGGTCAGACCCAGGACCATTACGTTTGTCGATCTGATCACCAGCCGGCAACCGCCCGCGAGAAGCTTGCCAGAGGAATATCTTGATCTTAGGAGGGATACGATCCCTCCAGATCCACTTGAATTTGGAAGTGGCGGAGCCAAAGATTAGCTTACCATATAACAATTTCACAGAAAAACGACCAGAAGGGGAATGGGGCCAAACCACCGAGTCCTCCTCCTTCGAGAGCACAGGGAAGAAGGCAACAAGGCGCTGCCAATCAACAAACTCTTCAGGAGAAAGAGAGCGACGAAGTTGCAAATCCCAATTATTGACAGAGAGCTCAAAGATTGAGATCTCAGGGTAAGGGCAATAAGAAAAAAACCAGGAAAAGAGTTTGCCAACGTGGTCGAACCGCACCACCAGTCAAGCCAGAATCTAGTGGATCTGCCGTTGTGAACAACAAACTTGACGAGGCCTTGGAAAATAGGCCTAAGTTTAACAAGGTCTTTCCAGAACTGAGACGCCCCCGAGGCGCGAGCAAACATAGGACCCGGATCTGTACGGAGGAGCACGCCGCCGCCTCCTGGCCCATCATCCCCGATGGAGGGTACACCGCCGCCGTTGTGACCAAAAATGCCACTTTGAGGCCATTGCTCCGTGGATCACGCCCCAGCCGAGTCCACCATCCCCACGTTGTCATCAGAGCAACGCCACGCTGCCGGGAGGAGCAGCGCCACCAGTGGAAGATCTCGCGCCACCGTGTATAGCCCTTCTAAGCAGCCACACCACAGGCGTTGTACCCGAGATCCCTACCGTCCCCTTCACCGATGGCGCATGGACTTTCCTGGCGGCCACCTCTAGGGACGACGGGGTGAGAGGAGAGGATGGAGGAGGTGGCGACGGCTAGGGTAAGCTCCCCCGGTCACCCTGGAGGCGACGCGAGGAACTCCTCTTTGAGTCGTACGTATGTGTGACGGGTTCGAACTTGATGCTTTGAGCCAACTGATGCTTAGTGTCACCCTTTTACCTTTAATGAATCATCCTCGTAAAAGTTTTACAATACTTGCTTGCAGATAGAAATTGTTACCATCAATTTTGGTTCTGCAACTTAATTCTTGACCCAAACAGAAATTTCCTAGAAAAGTGCTAGTAAGTAGTAACCATACTGCACCATTTATGTGCATCACGAGGAATACACTAGTAGAAAACAGGGTATAGGTCACAGGGCAGTTTTCACATTAGCCCCGGTTCAGTCACGAACCGGGACCCATGGGGGCATTCGTCCCGGTTCGTGAGCCCAGGGGGCCGGCCGGGGCCTCGTGGGCATTGGCCCCGGTTCGTATGGAACCATTTGTCCCAGTTCGAGCCACGAACCGGGACTAATGGTCCTCGCTCCTGGCCCACAACCATTTGTCCCGGTTCTTGGCATGAACCGGGACAGAAGGCCCGGATTTAGTACCGGTTCATGCCACGAACCGGGACCAATGAGGTGCCTATATATACCCCTCGCCTGCGAGCAGAGCACTCCAGTGCTCTGTTTTTCTCTGGCCGGCAAGGGGAGGGCTTTGTGGTGCTCTAGCTCACCTCCTATGCACATGAGGTGTTCGATGAAATGCCCAAGCCACACTAGTTAAGCTTTGTCCTCTCGAAGCTCGACCTCAAAGCTCCATTTTCCTCGAGATTTGTCTAGGTTTAGCGGCCCGTCACGTCCCATTCCCGTCTTCACCGCCGTCAACTGCCCGCGCTGATCCGTGGTGAGCCTCTTCTTCTTATCTTCTTTTTGAAAGAAAAAAATTCTTACTTTAGATAGATACTTGTCTAATTTTCTTACTATTTTATTCCTTCTTATTACATAGTGCGATGGTTTTGGTATCCGCCCCTTCGGCCCTCGTCCTGTCTATGATTCGGATGTGGTATATATTATCTTTTTATAACTATTTGATTCATTTATTGTTTATGACAAATACCGACCAGTGTGACATAGATTTTATTTATCTAGGAGGTGGTTGAACCGGAAATTCTAACCGACCCTATTGTCGAGAGGTTAAATTTAGTTGAAGAAGAAAACAATTACTTGAAGGAAAAAATAAAAAAAAATTGAGGAGGAGAAGATGATATTGGAGTTGCATGTTGCGGATGTCGTCGATGATCACAAGATCAAGATGGATGCAATGCGCTTGACGATTAGAAAGATTAGAAAATATGCCATTCATACCGAGGCTTGGTATCATTATGCCGTTGGATCAATTGTTACCTTGGTTGCGATTATGATCGCATTTGTTTTCGCATTGAAATGTTTTACATAGTTTCAATGTATGGTTTAATTAATTAGATGCTCTGGAGAGCTATATATATGTTGCTAGATGAGAACTATGTATGTACTTTGGATCTAATGTGATGATGAACTTCTATTAATTTGGTCACTTAATTATGTATTCATGATGTTCTGTAATGGTTTTTGACACACTTAATTATATATAATGCACGCAGATGAACCGGCAATGGATGTACGGTGACAGACACACCTCCGAGTACATTAAGGGCGTGCATGATTTTCTCGAAGTGGCTCAGGCAAACAAGCAGAATGGTTTTATGTGTTGTCCATGCCCTACATGTGGGAACACGAAGTCTTACTCTGACCGGAAAATCCTTCATGCCCACCTGCTTTACAAGGGTTTCATGCCACACTATAATGTTTGGACGAGGCACGGAGAAATGGGGGTTATGATGGTAGACGGCGAAGAAGAAGAGGACGATGACAACTATGTGCCCCCTGAATACGGTGATGCTGCAATGGGGGAAGCTGCTGAAGATCAAGAGGAACCAGACGATGTGCCTAATGATGCTGCAACGGGGGAAGCTGATGAAGGTCAAGAGGAACCAGACGATGTGCCCAATGATGCAGCAAGGGGGGAAGCTGCTGAAGATGAAGAGGAACCAGTGCCCGATGATGATGATCTCCGCCGGGTCATTGTCGATGCAAGGACGCAATGCGAAAGTGAAAAGGAGAAGCTGAAGTTCGATCGCATGTTAGAGGATCACAAAAAAGGGTTGTACACCAATTGCGAAGATGGCAACACAAAGCTCGGTACCGTACTGGAATTGCTGCAGTGGAAGGCAGAGAATGCTGTGCCTGACAAAGGATTTGAGAAGCTATTGAAAATATTGAAGAAGAAGCTTCCAAAGGATAACGAATTGCCCGACAGTACATACGCAGCAAAGAAGGTCGTATGCCCTCTAGGATTGGAGGCGCAGAAGATACATGCATGCCCTAATGACTGCATCCTCTACCGCGGTGCGTACAAGGATCTGAACGCATGCCTGGTATGCGGTGCATTGCGGTATAAGATCAGACGAGATGACCCTGGTGATGTTGACGGCGAGCCCCCAGGAAGAGGGTTCCTGCGAAGGTGATGTGGTATGCTCCTATAATACCACGGTTGAAACGTCTGTTCAGAAACGAAGAGCATGCCAAGTTGATGCGATGGCACGGTGAGGACTGTAAGAAAGACGGGAAGTTGAGAGCACCCGCTGACGGGTCGCAGTGGAGAAAAATCGAGAGAAAGTACTGGGCGGAGTTTGCAGCTGACCCAAGGAACGTATGGTTTGGTTTAAGCGCGGATGGCATTAATCCTTTCGGGGAGCAGAGCAGCAATCACAGCACCTGGCCCGTGACTCTATGTATGTATAACCTTCCTCCTTGGATGTGCATGAAGCGGAAGTTCATTATGATGCCAGTTCTCATCCAAGGCCCTAAGCAACCCGGCAACGACATTGATGTGTACCTAAGGCCATTAGTTGAAGAACTTTTACAGCTGTGGAATGGAAACGGTGTACGTACGTGGGATGAGCACAAACAGGAGGAATTTAACCTACACGCGTTGCTGTTTGTAACCATCAACGATTGGCCCGCTCTCAGTAACCTTTCAGAACAGACAAACAAGGGATACCACGCATGCACGCACTGTTTAGATGACACTGAAAGTATATACCTGGACAAAAGCAGGAAGAATGTGTACCTGGGCCATCGTCGATTTCTTCCGACCAACCATCAATGTCGAAAGAAAGGCAAGCATTTCAAAGGCGAGGCAGATCACCGGAAGAAGCCCGCCATGTGTACCGGTGATCACGTACTTGCTATGGTCAATGATTTACACGTAATCTTTGGAAAGGGTCCCGGCGGACTAGCTGTTCCGAATGACGTTGAGGGACACGCACCCATGTGGAAGAAGAAATCTATATTTTGGGACCTACCCTACTGGAAAGAGCTAGAGGTCCGCTCTTCAATCGACGTGATGCACGTGACGAAGAACCTTTGCGTGAACCTGCTAGGCTTCTTGGGCGTGTATGGGAAGACAAAAGATACACCTGAGGCACGGGAGGACCTGCAACGTTTGCACGAAAAAGACGGCATGCCTCCCAAGCAGTATGAAGGTCCTGCCAGCTACGCTCTTACGAAAGAAGAGAAAGAAATCTTCTTTGAATGCCTGCTCAGTATGAAGGTCCCGACTGGCTTCTCGTCGAATATAAAGGGAATAATAAATATGCCAGAGAAAAAGTTCCAGAACCTAAAGTCTCATGACTGCCACGTGATTATGACGCAACTGCTTCCGGTTGCATTGAGGGGGCTTCTACCGGAAAACGTCCGATTAGCCATTTGTGAAGCTATGTGCATTCCTCAATGCAATCTCTCAGAAGGTGATCAATCCAGAAATCATACCAAGGCTAAGGAGTGATGTGGCGCAATGTCTTGTCAGTTTCGAGCTGGTGTTCCCACCATCCTTCTTCAATATCATGACGCACGTCCTAGTTCATCTAGTCGACGAGATTGTCATTCTGGGGCCCGTATTTCTACACAATATGTACCCCTTTGAGAGGTTCATGGGAGTCCTAAAGAAATATGTCCGTAACCGCGCTAGGCCAGAAGGAAGCATCTCCATGGGCCATCAAACAGAGGATGTCATTGGGTTTTGTGTTGACTTCATTCCTGGCCTTAAGAAGATAGGTCTCCCTAAATCGCGGTATGAGGGGAGACTGACTGGAAAAGGCAAGCTTGGAGGGGGGAACTCAATAATATGCAGGGACGGATATTCTTGGTCTGAAGCACACTACACAGTTCTACAGAACTCTACCTTGGTGACCCCGTATGTCGATGAACACAAGAACAGTCTGCGCTCCAAACACCCGGAGCAGTGTGACGACTGGATTACATGTGAACACATCAGGACTTTCAGCAGTTGTTGGAAACACGTCTCAGAGGTGACACCACTGTTTGTGATGAGTTGTACTCGTTGTCCAGGGGACCATCTTCGACTGTATTGACTTACAAAGGATACGAGATAAATGGGATTACATTTTACACGATCGCCCAAGATCAAAAGAGCACCAACCAAAACAGCGGTGTCCGCTTTGATGCAGCAACCGAGAGGGGAAAGGACACATATTATGGTTACATAATGGACATATGGGAACTTGACTACGGACATGATTTTAAGGTCCCTTTGTTTAAGTGCAAATGGGTCAATCTGTCAGGAGGCGGGGTACAGGTAGACCCACAGTACGGAATGACAACAGTGGATCTGAACAATCTTGGGTACACTGACGAACTGTTCGTCCTAGCCAATGATGTGGCTCAGGTTATCTATGTGAAGGACATGTCTACCAGACCGAGGAAAAGAAAAGATAAGGAAGCGAATACATCATACGATGAGCCAAAGCGGCACATAGTTCTTTCAGGAAAAAGGGACATTGTGGGAGTGGAGGGCAAGACAGACATGTCTGAAGATTATGAAAAGTTTCATGAAATTCCTCCCTTCAAAGTCAAGGCTGACCCAAGCATCCTGATAAACGATGAAGATTATCCATGGTTACGGCGCAATAAGCAAATGACACAAGCGAAGAAAAAGTGAAGACTTTCTCCCGCAACTATTATGATGATAGCATGCCAACTTTGTCATAGACGAGTATGATACCATTGTCCGTTTTGTACAAGAAGTGCATCTAGTTTTTGCCGTAACCCTCTCAACTTTCTTGCACATGCTATGTGGATGAAATGATGATACCATGCCAACTTTCAACCTTTTCAGAGTTCATTTGAAATGCTTTATAAGCCCTGAGTGCAGAGAGGTTAGGCCCGTAAGCCTGCTTTAGAGAGGAGCTCGACAGCTCAGGCGCACCGCACCTTATAAACAGGTGCGGCTCTCTCTTAGCTAGCGAGGTGGGACTAAACTCACCACCACGCCGCTGTGCAAGGCCATTGGTCCCGGTTGGTGGCACGAACCGGGACCAATTCCATCCTTTGGTCCCTGTTGGTGCCACGAACCGGTACTAATGAGGCTGTGGCCCCACGAGCACCTTTAGTACCTGTTCGTGGCACGAACCGGTACTAGAGTTTCTTACTAGCTAAGCAGTTTTTTAGTCCCACCTCGCTAGCTGAGAGGCACTAGGAGCGGTTTATAAGCCCTGAGTGCAGAGACGATGAAGAAGAGGCGCAATGCTCACGTTGCTTAGCTTCAAGCCTTGAGGAATAAGGTAGACTGCATCGAGCTATGTGCAGTGCAGTCTACACTATTCCGAAAGGCTTGAAGCAAATCAACGCGCATTGCGCCTCTTTTTTATTTTTAATCATTAAAAGCAAAAAGAATTTTCATAAAGAACTTTTTTTGATAGAAACTTTAATAGCAAAAAGAATTATCATAAAGTAAAATAAATAAGTAATTAGAAACAAAATAAAATAAAATAAATAAGTTTTTTGTTGTAAGTAGAAATAAAACAAAATAAATATAGAAAAAAAGAAAATAAAAAAACTAAATACAGCAAAAAGAATTTTCATAAAGAACTAATGGCACTAATAGAAAGTTTATATGTTTTCTAAAACTAGGCACTAACAGACAGTTTATAATTTTGCTGACCTAAAAGCAAAAGAATTAAAAAATAAAGCAAAAAACAGAAGAAAATAAATAATGCAAAAAATTTAAAAAACTGCCATCTATTGGGCCACCACGGCCTGAATACGACTAGAA
>NC_057814.1:109250734-109251094 GCF_018294505.1 Triticum aestivum | reverse complement strand
GAAGAAGAGGAGATATAAATAAGAAGAGGAAAAAAGAAGAAAAAGAAGAGGAGAAGAAGAAAGGAATAGAGGAGAAGAAGAAAAAATAGAAAATATTCTATTTTTTCTTCTTCTCCTCTATTCCTTTCTTCTTCTCCTCTTTTTTTTCTTCTTTTTTTTCTTCAATCCTCTCCTCTATTCCTTTCTTCTTCTCTCCTCTTTTTATTTCTTCTTCGTTTTCTTATGTTTTATCGGGTCTGTCGTCGTCGATATATACCCCTCCCGATAACTTCAACACGAGGGGGGGTTGATATATCCCCTCCCCGATAACATTATTTTCCCGTGTATGTATGTTGTCGTTGTCGATATTACCCCCTCCCG
>NC_057814.1:109218714-109250645 GCF_018294505.1 Triticum aestivum | reverse complement strand
CCCCCTCCCGATAACTTCAACACGAGGGGGGATATAACTTCAACACGAGGGGGGGGGTCGATATACCCCCTCCTCGATAACATTATTTTCCCGTGTATGTATGTCGTCGTTGTCGATATAAAACCCCCTCCCGATAACTTCAACACGTGGGGGGGGTCGATATATACCCCCTCCTCGATAACATTATTTTCCCGTGTATGTATGTCGTCGTTGTCGATATATATAACTCCCTCCCAGATAACTTCGACATGATGGACGGTCGATATGTATACCCCCTCTCGACCGTGATAACTAATACCACGGGAGCACCCCCCGGCCCTCTCGCTCGACCAAAACTCTCGAGGACACCCAAACCCTTGAAAAAAACGATGTCGGTCTCCTACCCCCTCCCGCCGCGCCCTACCCTTGAAGCGTTGCCTAGGCCACCCCAAACCCGGAATAAGATAGGTCTACGTTTGCACTAATATATCCACCTGCTGTCATGTTTGTGTAATAATTGCCATGTTGTAATATTTGCAGAAACAATGGAGCACGGACGAGATGAGCAAGCAGAAGAGGTGTTGGGGGACATAATCTTAGCCGGAGGTGATATCTTGTCGTATCTTAACGACAATGATGGTCTGGAAGAACAGGGTGAAGAAGCTGGCTGCGGTGATCGAAGAGTGGAGGAGGAAAGACATGATTATGATGGCTCCGGTGACCCAATGCCGGTGCAAGAAGGAGCCCGTGGTGACGGCTCCGGTGACCGAACAGAGTCCGGCCAGGTAAATATATTAGTTAAGCCTGTGCTGACTAGCTAATTGATGCATTCATTGTTTTGGTATGTACACATATTAATTAACACTCGTCTTTCTTCTTTTTTCTAGCCCTCCGGATCGAGCACAACTGCGGTAAAGAGACGAGGCCCGAAGAGAAAGTTGCGCTCGGATGAAAGGTTTGAGATCACAGCAATCGCGCGCGACGACCAACCGATTGAACCCCTCCGGACAAAGGATTTTTTTGCTGCTCAGTGCGGGCTTCTAGTTAGGGACAAGATCCCGATCAGCATCCACCAATGGTATAAGCCTAAGAAGGAAGACCCTGAGGTGTCTTATGTCAATGATATGCAGAAAGATGATCTTTGGACTGAGCTGAAGGCAAATTTCACCCTACCGCCAGAGGAGGATCCGGAGAAGCCAGTTATAGAGCAATTAATCAAGTCTCATGCTCTTAAGAAGATGGCAGACCTATTCAGGAGGTGGAAGAATGAGCTGAAAACGTTTGTCGACAAAGAAGAGACACCTGAATTCATCGGCCGGTATGAGAAGATCAGAGATCACTGGCCCGCATTTGTGGCCCACAAGACATCGGAAAAGAGTAAGAAGATGTCAGCGACAAACAAGATGAATGCTGCGAAGAAGAAGCTTCACCATCGCACGGGGTCAGGTGGCTACCTCAAAGCCCGGCCTAAGTGGGCCAAGTCTGAGAGGGATCTGCTTGATAAAGGGATCGAACCACAGACAATGAACTGGCCAGACCGTTGCCGGACTTGGTTCTTCGGGGCTGGCGGAACCTTGGACCCTGTATCAGGGAGGTGTCGTTGGACGGACGAGCAACTTGCAATACCCGTCAAGAAGATTCAGCACTATATCGATGCAGCGCAGCAAGGGACGTTCGTTCCAGACAGAGAGAACGACGAGCTCACAATGGCCCTCGGGAATCCTGAGCACCCTGGACGGACACGAGGCACGCCAGGCTCCGTTCCGTGGAAGGCTGGTTTTCCGGACGCGGGCGGTTACAAAACCCAGGAGTGGAGGAAAAAAGTGGAGCAGATCCAAATTCCGCGTCTGCACGAAAGGGTTCAAGTGCTAGAGGAACGAGACCGCAATAGAGATGCCGAAACTGCCCCCGAAGCTACACCGCCATCTCAGCGTAGAAGCAGCGTGGCTTCCACCGAGCTGCTTCAGCTGGAGCATGCGGCTACTCCTAGCTACCCCGTGGATGCTATCACGGAGTCTCAACATTGCCACCTTATGGCGAAATGGCAGAACTTGAAAGTCAAGGCGGCTGTTGGCTCTGTTTTACCTACTGAACCCGGCGCAACCTACCACTGCCGGCCGATTCCAGAAGGATATGCTAGGGTGATGGTGGATGAAATAACGGAGGGATTTGAGGACCTCCAGCTTGACCACCCTACCGGTGAAGGGGAGACTCGGTTGGGTTTAGCTCTGAAGACTCCATGCCTATGGCGTAAGGAGCTCATCAAGCTTCCGAACTGGACGGCTCCGGCGAGTAAGGGCACTCCGCCTCCTCCTCCGGCGAGTGATCAGGGCACTCAGCCTCCTTCTCCGGCGCGTGGCGGCACTCCGCCTCCTTCTCCGCCAGCGCCGGCGCGCCAGGGCAGCCAGCCTCCTCCTTCTCCGCCTCGTCAACAAGGGCGGAAGAGACCTGCCGCCGCTGCGGCTGCTCCGGCGCGTCGTAGTCCTTCTCCTCCGCCTCGTAAGCAAGGAAAGAAGACAGCCGCAGCCGCTCCGTCTGCTCTGCCGGCGTCTAGCAATACAGCTGCCAGAGGCGGGAGGCAATACAGATTCGGTCCTTCTCTGAAGACTCCAGAGAAGTTACCATATGAGAGGACCGAGGAGGAGAACGCGAAGATCGTGCGAGCCGAAGTGAAGAACTTCTTTGAAGGGGACAAAGCAAACAAACATCCACCTCCGGAGGAGAAGGTAGATCCGGTGAAAGCAAAGCGCACTCTGGCTGCCCTGACAAAACCACCAAAGTCTCCGCCAAGAGGCAACTATGAGCGCGTTCTTGGAAAGGCATATGCCGAAGCGGAGCGGTCGGGAAGTACTGTCAGTGATAAAAGGATGAAAGAACGACGAGCTGGGAAAAAAATTGCCCAGCTCGGCGAACAAGTGAACCAATCGTGCCCCCCGCTCAAGGTGTCAAAAGACATCGTCGCTAATGATCCGGGTATGGTGCCCGGTTATAGCAATCTTGGAGATTACCTGCCCGACGATGTACATTATGAAATCATGGAGGTGGACAACCACAAATACCATTACGGGAAGCCTCTCGTCAAAGATGTCAGATCTCTAAGCACGATGATGCGAAGACTACATGATTGGTACATGAAAACCTGCAGAGAGTCTGATGGGATGAGTACTTTGACGCTGAGAGTTAAGCCGGAGCATGACCTCGTTGGAATTGAACTGCTGAATGTTCCATTTGAGGATTTCTTCCAGTTTTACAATCTAAAGTCCCTCGATAAAACAACGATCACTTGCTACTGTCTGTAAGTAGTACTACTTCTGTCATTAAGTCTCTCTATATAGGTCAGCTCTTTCATTGCATGTATTTATACTTATCCTCACTATATTATGCAGATTGAAGATCGCCGAATTGAAGAAAAGACAAATCGGTGATATTGGGTTCATTAACACAAATCTCATAGATGCATATACGGTTGAAAAAAATCCCAAAGAAGCCGAGGCCAACTTGCTACAATCGTTGATATTAAATCAAAACAAAGATATAATACTCTTTCCTTACAACTTCAAGTGAGTGTTACTGTCTTGTGCATATTCGGTTTCCCTAATTAGTCCAGGTTATGATAATGTAATTGATGACTTATGCATGCATGCGCAGCTTCCACTATATTCTCCTAGAGATTAAGCTTGAGCCGGGAGTAGTAACCGTCTTAGACTCGAAACGAAAAGATCCCCAGGACTATGCGAACATGACTCAAATGCTCTAGAAGTAAGTTAAATCAATCATTATCCATCATATCAGCAACTTTGTTCATTTCCTGATATCAAGTAACTGATTTCTTTGTCTGGCAGGGTTTGGAGAAATTTCACCTCAAAAGCTCTGGGACTGCCGAAGAAGCTGCAATTTAAACACCCGAAAGTAAGTACTATAGTAGCATGTTCCGCGCATCTCCTAGTGATTCAAGCGCTAGTTTGATCAATACCATTTAGCATGCTTGCTTATCAGTTAGATTGACCTCTATTTCTTGTAAAGTGGTTGTGGCAGGAACCCGGGAATAATTACTGTGGATACTACGTTTGCGAGTCCATCCGCTACACGACCTATGAGCGGGGCTACACTGAAGAACAATATGAAGTGTGTAAGCAATAATATTCACAATTTTATTTTATTACCATCATTTGTGTTGAGTTTCATTTATTCATATATATATGTATTGACCCCCTTCTTCAAATTAGATTTTTCGGAAGCGGGATCAACTCCTAGCAGAAGATCGTATGCGAGGAATTCAAGAGGAATTGGCGGCATTCTTCCTTGACCACGTGATCGCTGAAAACGGAGAATACTATGTGGACCCTGTGTTCATACAATTTAATTAGGAGATTGTATTGTAAGAGATAATTATTGTATATATGTAGCCGGTAGTGTCGGATAGATATACGAGAACTTGTTGTTCGACCAATATCTCGGAGAAGGAGAGGTGGTCGATATCACTTCTCACTGTATGCATATGTTCATGACGATCTTCTGTTTCCTTCATTTGATTACTAGCTAGCGTGTCTACTCCTCTCCATACGTATATAGTACGTAGCGTCGACCAAGCACGGAGATAAGAGAGGACACTTCTCTCTATTAATTAGCTAGCTAACACAATATATGAAACACCTAAATTAACCCCCCAAAACCCCTAAACCACCCCCTTTCAAAAAAAACAAAAACCTCAGCTCCTGCTAGCTGCTGACGCGTGGATGCCTATTGGTCCCGGTTGGTGGCACCAACCTGGACCAATAGGCAGGGCTTTTGTCCCGGTTGGTGTCACCAACCGGGACCAAAAGCCCTCCTGCCTGGGCTGGCAGCAGCGGCCAAGTGGAGGACCTTATGTCCCGGTTCGTGTAAGAACCGGAACTAAAGGGTTAGGGCATTAGTAACGACCCTTTAGTCCCGGTTCGAAAACCGGGACAAAAGGCCTTTACGAACCAAGGTAAAAGCCCCTTTTTCTACTAGTGATAAGAGGCTCTCTAGCATATGGTTGAGGGTGTGCCAGTTTCCCTACTCTCGTACAAGTAATGTTTTGACAGGTAGGCCAATTGTCATAGGCAGGATATTTGTCAAAGCTGACTTGACACAACAAGATGACACACCTTCTACTCATCACCCACTTTCCGTTCTTTCTGAGACAATAAATTGATAGGAGCAAGTCTAATTGCTGCTAGTATGGAATCCGTCTTAGCTTTTGCAGAAAAAGGACCGAAAAACATATGCTCGGTCCCCCTATGCGGCTCTGCATTTTTCTAGACTCGCCACCATTGCAAAGCAGTTCGTCCTTTTGCAACGAGAAAACGCAGCCGCTGGTCTTGTCTCCCGCCCGGTCATGGAAGCAGGCAATATACGCCTGTCCTTGCTTTTCCTTTTCTCTCCGCTCGGCGCCCTCGTGGACAAGCTCCGGTGGGGGATCTGGACCGGGCTAACCAGAGGCGAGAGAGTTGGTTGGAGTTGCTCTGAGCAATGTATGTGGTTATGTCTAGAGCTGACTGTACAGATGGCACGACTCGTGGGAGGCGCTGGAGCAGCATTGAAGCACCAGGATGAAAAGCAATATTTTGTAGAATTCCTGCAATCCCTGATGCCTCCTACTCCTAATCTTGCAATTCTACTGCCGTAGTGTATGATAGCCAGATATTAGTCCGCTTTAGGAACAACTGACTATATTTCCTTACACACATGTGTTACAAAAGAAACACTTATCTACCTAGCTTCTTTGTTCTAGCTTTTATACAGGGTGGCTATGGCTTGCGCCGAGCACACACAAACTAATTTACCCCTGACGGCAGTGCTGGGACAAAGTAACAAGCCAACTTAACTATAGCTAGTAGCAAGGTTTTGGTTACCGGTCGAAATTTCGAGATTTCCCATGGTTACCGCGTATTTCCATGTCCCTCGGTAAATCCCCATACCAAGAAAAAAATACCATTTTTTTGAATTTTTTGAATTTAAACACTCTGATTGATAGTAAAGTGCGTAGGATCTAATTAATGTCATGAGAGTTGGTTCTGGCGTGTTGGTAGCAACCTAGTTCCTGTTTTGAGAGGTCTCTAGGTCAAATGTTCGTTCATTCACTTAATTGAATTCAAAATTCAACTATAAAATTCGTTCGAAATATTTTCGGTATTTCTTGGTAACCATGGTAACCACGTTTACCAGTTTCCCTCGGTAAAAATGCCTCATTTGGTAACCAAAACCTTGGCTAGTAGTAGTATCGTGAGCCACTGACATATGTAGGTCCATGTCACAACTATCACTAAATCAAGGACATAGTTGCTCGGAGGATTTTGAATTTTTGTAATCAAGAACTTTTGCATGTTTGCAGCATCTCATGGGTTGTGGCCGAAAATGTGAAACCAGAAATACACGTGGACTAAATGCCAAGAGGAGTCAGTAAGTAAACATTAATTACAAGACCAACATGAACATGGGTTTTACCCAATCTGCTTGGCTATCATTATGCAACGTAGCGTTTTCCTTGGGGCTGCATAGATAAATTCAAAACCCAAATTCGATCAATGCATACAGAAACAAAAAAGACAGATTCTACCATTAATATTATAAAGAGTCTGATCAGGATGGTTTGTTCTTTTTGTTTCCCTATACGTAGACCAAATTTACTGTGATATTATGGTCTTGTACACACATATCTGTAAGTATTTCAAAACTGTTTTCAAGGTGATACCGTGAGTTGGTATCATATAGATATTGGACAAGTCCATTCCTTACCAATAGGGGGTGAACATCGGGGCTATATGATACATTCTGTTCTGTTCGGTTGGGTTAGTTTTCAAGAAATTTTGGTTTTTCAAATTGAGAACTGAATTTGTCACCCTCCAAACCAATGACTGAACCCATAGACACCATCAACTTATGTTGGTCATTAGGGCGGTGAGCTCATGCCTCATACGAGGCCAACAATGACATGCGGGCAATGGGTGCACACATACTAGCGATGAGTGGCATGGACAACAGTGACTCTGGGGAAAGTACCCCTGCACAGGTGTGCATAGCCCGCTACGGATACGAGCCGAGTGGGCGCCGCACGACAAGGACAGAAGCAAGAGCGTTGGTGCCAGCGAATCTCATTTCCAGGTCATATGTGAAATTTTGTCTAGTTTGTTGTTTATCATTGTATTGTATCCAGGATTCAAACGAGTTTCAGATTTTACTTTGTTTCAAAATTCCTGACCACTGCCAAACAAAAAAATTAGATTTAGAACCCCATTACTTCAAATTCCATTTCGAATGGAAATGGTATTCATGTCTGCATCCAAATAATATGATGGGTGCCAAATCGTTTCATGAATGCCTGGTCGATGAATCATCTCCATTTATGTAGAGAAATATGTAGCATGCAGGAACATCTATCAAGCCTGTCATAAGTTTCACTGACAAATGTAGTGATTGTAGAGTTCAAAAATCAGAACCAACAACCATGTGTAGTTCTGAGCCTAAGGCCTTCATATGTCAATTACATTATGTTCTAGCTCTGTAGGTTGTTGTACAAGATCAACTTGAGTGCAGTTGTAGTGCTTTTCCTATAAATAATGGCAAATTTTAACATGCTCCTTCTGACCCCTTCTTTTTACATGTGAGCTAAGAAGGTAAGAGCTAATGAAGGGATGCCAATTGCTTCAATGTTTGACAGAAGCTGGACGACCTCAAGTTCAAATCACCACTATATCTTTCGGTGACCATGGACGGACTAGACATGGGAGGCATCGGAGAAGTGCCAATTCTTACTCGGAGCCATGGGGTCTGCAGCAGCTAGAGGAGTAGCTGATTCTCCGCTAGCCTGGAGCAATTGCATCAGCCCGGGCACCAGCCTCGGGAGCACGCTATCAAAGTAGAGAAAGACAACTCTTTTGCAGATCGGGAGCTTCATACCTCGACTGTTAAGGCCAAGACTTAGGCTCTGTTTGCTAGGGAGCACAAAAAAAAATCTGTGTCACTGATCTTAGACACTTGCCAAGCCCAGTCCTCTATGTCGAGGAGGCAGTTCAGCTCGGCATTCAGATCAAGGGGTGAGAACGAGATGCGATGTTTCTCAATCTTAATGTTGGCTACCAGAGAGTTCCCTAACCCCTATACCTAATCCTAATCTTCGCTTCTTCAATCTTGATGCAAAAAAAGCCGTCTCCGAATGTTGTGTCCCATCATCTGCAACTGGGGAACTGGGTGTGAACCTTACAATCAATCACAGAGTGCCCTTCTTTGTTTGCAAAGACAGCATAGAGGAGTTAAATTACAGTCGATCTGGATGTGACCTGTACGGCCACACCCTGAACCAGTCTCAAATAGTCGCAGCCCCCACTGCTACTGCGGCTTTGCCTGAACCCGAAGAGGAATCATTGTTGAAATTGTTTTGCTTTGGCTTGCAGTGTTTCTGATAGCCCTCTTGCACCGGTTTTTACCTTAACCTTTGTTGTAACCACTGCTGCCGTTCCATTTCCCTTGGTACCGTTGGTCACCTCCCCGGTTTAGCAACATGATATTCGTGTTTGCAGCCAAATAAAATGAGGGGTGCCAAATCTTTTGATGAATGTATGGTCGATGAACTATCTCCATTCATGCATGTAGAGAAATCTACAGCATGCAAAAACATCTATCACGCCCGTCATAAAGTTCACCGACCAATGTAGAGTTTGGAAATCAGAACCAACACCCATGTGCATGGATGAGCATGTGGTCTTCATATGGCAATTACATTACGATGTGGCTCTGTACGATTGTTGTACAAGATATACTCGAATGCAGTTCCATTGCTCCTCCCATAAATAAAGGAGGGATGCCAAGTTGCCAACTGCTTCGATATGTCAGATAAGTTGGCGGACTTCAATTTCAAATCACGAGGTGACCATAGTAGGACTAGGCATGGGAGGCATCGGAGAAGTGTGAATTCTTACCCAGAGCCAATGGGCCACGGGCAGCTGACGAAGCAGAACAAGATCAACTGTCGGACTAGTTGCTGCTCGACCTGCCTGGTGCAGCTGCAGCCTGCTGCAGCCCAAGCAACAGCTAGCTCGAACAAGCAAGCCTCCGGAGGATACCACTGCAGCAGTCGTCAGCTAACATCTTGAGCCCACTCAGCACCGATGCCACCGCTGCTGCACCTCTCGTAGTCCCCTTCATGGACCGTGCCTCTAATAGTAGACCACACTCAGCCCCTCCGATAAGCCACCCCTGCTGCGCTTGAGGTAGCCTCTGCAGCAATAATGTACGAGCATTATTGCTGGGATTGAGTCAGATGGTTGAAACAAGGTCCACGAGGAAATTGCACAAAACCACCAACTATTTGTGTTGATTTTACCCAGAACATCTACTCTACGAGTTTTGTTGCACAGAACATTATATATCAGTGTAACCCATTGCATTTAGTTCTAATTTAACTTTTCTCGTAAGATGATGTTATTTTTTGTTGGTTGGGTCCCACTTTTAAGCGTGCATGTGCCAAAAAAACGGCCACATAGCCAGCAAATAAAACTGAGGACGTCCCATCGTAGTTTTTGGCCCATACAATTTTTTGACTTAAAATCCATATTTTCAGAAAAATGCAAGAAAAATCCAGTAAATCACACGTGTATCCATCAGTACTATTTTGGAAAAAACGCAACTTATTTGGACCAATGGTTTGGTAGATATATGATGGTTTTGTTGTTTCATTCAAGTTTGGTTCAAAATTAACATTATCAAAAAAATAGTTACAAAAATCTAGTAAACTATAAATGTAGCCAGCACTGCTATGGGAATATCTCAATTCGTCTGGACTAAAGGTTTGGGAGATATTGCCAATTTTAGTTAGCTCGTTCGATTTTTTGATTAATTTTTTTACATTTTCAGAGAAATGCAAAAAAAAAAACACTTCTTGTAGATAGTACATCTGCTCAATACTAATCTGGAAAATTTTGAGCTCAGTCAGAGCAAAGGTCTGAGAAATATCTCTTTTTTGTAAAAGGTGCACTTACAAGCGAGGCTCACCCATCAGAAATCACTTTTTTTTCAAAAAGGGGGTATGCCCCAGCCTCCGCATCTAAATGATGCATGCGGACAGTATTATTAATAAGCAAAATATCCAACATAAGTCTCCAAGTCTCGATCAAAAAAGGTAAAAGGCTCCACCAGAGCCGAACAGAAAAAAGGAAAAGCCACAACCGGCTGGCATAAAAAGATAAAAGCACTACATGCCTATCCTATTACATGACCGCCATCCAAACCGGTTGAAAATACCCCGTGCTACCATCTCCCATCGGGTAGACGCAGTAACCAAACGCTCCCTGGCCTCCGTCGGAGTGAGTAGCGACCACATACGGATCAACGCAGTGGCTCTGAATATAACCTGCAAAAAATGAATATTTGTTGTTCTGTTAAAAACCAAATCATTTCTGCAATTCCAGATTGCCCATAATAAAGCACACACTCCCACACGAATGTGTCTCGCTGTATCAATATTTATCCCATCAAGCCACGTCCCAAATAACGTATTGATGGAATTCAGTGGTGTAATGTTAAAAGCTATGTGGACCGACCGCCACAAATTTTTTGCTAAGGGACAATCCAGAAAGAGATGTTTGATGGATTCGTGTTGGTCGCAGAAACTACATCTGGTAGATCCTGTCCAATTGCGTTTTGCTAAATTGTCCTTCGTTAAAATAACTTGTTTATGCACAAACCACATAAACACTTTGAACTTCAAAGGAACTTTGATATTCCAAACATGTTTCGATCTAGGAATCACGCTAGAGTTGATAGCATCCAAATACATGGATTTAACCGAAAATTCGCCATTCTTAGTTAATTTCCAGCTCAACTGATCGGGCAGTTGGGACAGTTGAACATCCATTAATCTTCGGACAAGATGGAGCCAAGCTTCCCAACAGGTCCCCACTAGCCTCCTCCTAAACTGAATATTAAGCGGAGTGGACTGCATCACTGTTGCAACGTTGGCATCTCTACGCTGAACAATGTTATACAAGGAAGGATATTGGAGTGCGAGGGGTGTCTCCCCTAGCCATGTATCCTCCCAAAACCTCGTAGCAGTACCGTTTCCAACTATGAATCTTGTCCTATCAGAAATCACATCAACATACCTAAATGTTGGATTGGACCTAGCTGCTATAGATTACACCTATATGTGGTGTTCTGTGCAGCAAAACCGTAGAGTTGGTGTTTTGTGCAAATTCAGCACCAATTATTGGTCGTTTGTGCAATTCCCTCCAAGGTCCACCTTGTAAAAATGTGTCAAGACCCAACCGTACTTACATCACATACATCTGCATAATTAAGTGAGCGGATACAGTGTCTCATTGCAAACGGGGCACCTGAAAAGCTTTGCGACCATGTGAGCTAACCATTACTTTTCATATATCACATCGCAAACTAATGGCTATTTTTCCTAGCCTGTGCACCATATGGTTCACCTCACAAGCCCCTCTTTCACACGTGCCACATCACAAACGATTCTCTTTTGATGAATGTTTGTGGTTATTACAATGCACACCCTTCCCCTCCCACCGTCTGTGGAGGGGTCTTAATAGACCTAGACTGTAGTAGTGAATCTTATAGTGATGGTTATATGAAAATAATTTCTAAGATTGTGGTCAAGTGATGTACATGGGTTGTGGTTTTCTTATATTTATTCTTTATTTTCTAATGGGGTAAGATTAGGAATTGGAGGAATCTTGATGCATTAGAACATAATAGAAACTTCACGTGTGTGAGATGTCATCAACAATGACTGTTTAACAACCAGAATTTTGTGTATTGTAATAAGGTGGCACGTAGCACGTGTACGCGTTTCCACTATAGAACACACACCTGCTTGTGATCCACTACAAATCACACATCTTTCTATGTAAATTGGTGCACCAAGGATTATAAATTGGAGAAATATAATATGGGAAGTATGTAAGATGTGTTAAGTGCCTACGAATTTCTCTTTGTTTCTTATTCGCAACATTTAAAAGATGTAATAGACCAAGCTTGGTGAAATTTGAAGGGGGAAATATGCAGGAAATAGCATTAAGAGCTCAAATGAAAAATTGGCATCAAGTAAAAATGAACGCTAGTATTGTAAAGAGCCGGTAGGTAAAAAATAATGAAGAAGACATTACTTAATACAAGTTTGGTGAATTGTAGAAAAAATTAAATGTTTCTTTTCCCCATTTTTGTCTTGACCACATGTTTCTTATTAATTTTTTGCAATCTAGATCGAATGCACTTCCACAAGAAATTTAGCAGCTTGATTTATACAGTACTTGTATAATACGGGAAGCATGCTGATCCAATATGATATTTTTACAAGTTTATTGATGCACTTAACTCTCCAACAACCATGGAACAATGGTACTCAAGTATGCCTTTTAGTATTGCTGAGAGGGATGAACTGGAGTAGATGCAAACTAAACATGCACAGATTGCATCATTTCATAGCCACTTTAGGGGAGGTTGGAGAGTAATTTAAAGAATAAGGTGTATCAACAAATCCACCACTAAAGAAAAGGAGCAAAGAGGAAGATGTTCTTTTGCCAATGGGCAACACATAAGAAAATGCATTTATAGTCTTCAACAGCATGTGGGCCCGATCGAGGGAATGGCCCCCTTAAGGCATGTATTACAGAATATTATAAAGGCAAATTCGGAACTTCACATGAGTATAGTTTCTCATCAGAAGAGGCGTGAACAGAAGACATCCCACATGTTTTCAGATACTAAAAATGAGCTCCTCGCCGCCCCTTTTCATAAAGAAGCGAGGAGTGTCGTTTTAGATGTAGTATAATAAAGCGTCCGGACCAGATGGATTCCCAACTGAGTTCTATTGGATGTTTTGAAAGATCATTATGGGCAACCTTGAGCTCTGTAGGTTAGACTTCACTGAAATAATTTGGTATCCTAAACTAAGGAGGCTTGTGGGATTCTACAACACATGGTGTATGCCTACTTAATGTGGGCTTCATTTTTATTTTTTTGAGGTAGCAAATAGCTGACTTTGTTGACCATTGGTGTGCTGACCAAGTGACTCAGCCCACAGAAACAGCTTTCATGTAGGACTAAATCATCCTTGATGGGGTCGTGATTCTTCATGAGTTGCACCGCAATATGATGGCTAGAGTGGTTTTAAAAATAGACTGCACAAAGGCATATTGTAAAGTCAAATTATCAAAGCCTGGAAAAAAAAGTTCTCCCGCATGTCTTCTATTTCTGTTGCTATTAAACATTGTAGTGGTTATATTAGCAACTCTAATTTAGCATGCGCATTAGAGGGTCAAAGGTTGTACCACATCCAATGAATGATGGTTCTAAATGGTAATCTCAAATTATCAATGATGGTTTGTCCATGGTGGCATCTAGCAGGAGGTACGTGATATAAGGCCGGCGCAGCTGGAAGCATGTCTGGGCGAGGTGCTAATGTGCTGGTGATGCATGTGAGCTGATCAAGAGGTGCAATGGCTGCATGAGCTACTAAACGTTGAGTTCTGGAGACCATCATCACCAAGTTGTGGGAAAAACTGCCCCCGCGTCGCACCGGCCCCAGGGGCGACACGGGCTGCGACCCCAGCCACCGAGGCGCTCGGCCCCTCGATCCCCTCCACCCCTCGCCATCGCCGGTGCCTCCCGCGGGCAAAGCTCGTGCGGAGCGGGCGGCAGCGGGGTCTCCTCTCGCGCTGGCGGGCGTTGCAAGATGGGGATCTTGTGGCGTCGGGCAGCGGTTGGCGTCGGCGAGCGGCCTTGTGCCCTGGCGTGGAGGAGGTGGTCCTGCTGCGGCTTGGCGACCTGCGGTGGTTCGGCGGCTCGGCGGTGGCAGCGGGGCTCGGGCGGCTCGGTGGGGCGGTGGGCCCCGATCTGACGGAGTGGATCCGGATGGTGGAGGTGCTCTGGTGGCTCTTGGCAGCGTGGATCCGGCGGTTGGGGCTGCGGCCGGAGGCTCCTGGCTCTTTGGCGGCGCCGCCCCTGCTGCTGTTGTGGCTGTGGCAGATGTGCTCGGGTTTCGGCCTGGCAACTCTGCTCGGTGGGATGGGGCGGGGTGCCCCCCTGCCTGGTGCTGCAGTTCTGGCTGGCTTGCTAGCCCGGCGTGGCTGGTGGCGTGGTGGACGCTGCCGGGGCGGAGGCCCCGGATTTGGTGGAAGCGGCTTCGGCTAGGGGGTGGTGCGCGCGTCTGGGCATGGTGGGTCGTGGGATCTCACGACCAGTGCGGGATTGGCCTTGGCAGGATGGGGTTTGTTGGCTGCGTTGATGCGGCAGGTGGTGGTTGAGCATCTCCGGGAGAAATCCTATGTCCGGCCTTTGCCGGATCCGGCGACGGCGACGTCTGTGGGCGTCGTGCTCTTTCTTGGAAGCGTTGTTGTTGTGTGGTGCTCCTCCTCCCTCCCGCGGCCTTGGCTCCGGAGGGAAACCTCAGATCTTCGGGATCGGGCGATGAAGGCGCCTTCACGTCTTCTTCCTCCTTGGGGGCATCGTCTCGGAGCCGGCCACAACCTGGAGACCATTTCCTCCTTGTGGGTTGCGGCATCTTCGCCACGTGGTTTGCGGCATCTTCGCCGCGTAGTTTGCTGAGGCGGCCATTTCGGGGGCGTGGATTTATGTTTGGCAACGATCATGACTTCGAGAGGAGCTTTGGTCGCGGCTCGGGCTTCGGTAGTCGGATCTTCCCCGCGTGTTCGATGTGCTCTTCCGTTGGTTGCTTTGAAGTCGGAGCTGCGGTGGAGTGTGTCCATGCGGTGATGATGACAGGCGCTCGGTGGTCGGTTTCAGAGGGCACGGTCAGCGCAAGTCCTGCATATTTCCCTTGTGATGATCATCGTCAAAGTCGGAGCTGTCGGTTATTCACGCGTGTGGCCTTCTGTTGGCATGTGCCGTCATGGTTTCTGTGCAGTTGTTTGTAGCTCTGTGATCCCATGTCGGTGGCCAGGTTGGCCGGTGGTGCCCATGTCATGTGGGTTGAGTTGTATCGGTTTTAGCCCGGCTTTCTGCCAATTAACCGGGCAATTCTCTTCTTCTTAATCAATGAAAATGGTAAATCTTTTGCCTTGTTTCAAAAAAAAACTAAACGTTGAGTTTAATCAAACGACCGAGAGATTTGGTCAAGATATATTGAGTGTGCATCTAAAACAAAGGATTAGATCATGTAGTTAGTTATTTGAGCATACAGCAGTACGTGGGCGTGTAATGGGTCGGTCATTAGTGGAGTAGTGGGTCAGGTTATGGCGTCAATTGCATGCCATCAGTGCCAATATATAATGCTGAGCAATTAGAAATGCATCGGCAAAGCTAAGTCCATTTTTTTCTTGTGCGTGTGTGTTCTTGAGAGAAACAATGGGAGATGCTAGAGATTGTAAGAGAGAAAAGGGGACCTGAGCGATTCTGCTCGAACACTTCACTTATATATTTGGAAGAAGAAACCAGTCATGCCTACCTCCACCTTCTAGAAAAGACCCAATGACTTCGAGGGAAGCAATGATACGATATATACTTGTGTTATTCTCTGCCACACCATCCAACATACATGCAACTTGGTATGGGGTTTCTTCAATAATGCAATCGAAATATTTCCTCTATTATCACTAATAGATAAAGGCCATTTGTCCCGGTTTATAAGGCTCATTTGTCCCGGTTCGGGAACCGCGACTAAAGGGTCGGTACTAAAGCCCAATACCTTGACGTAGGGGCATTTTGAAGTTAGGGCAACTGGGACCGAAGACATCCCTTCTCTCTCGCGACCGCGTCGCCCCCCCGCGGGCGACCGGCCGCGCGACCGGCCTCCTCCCTCCAGCCCCCTCCCTCCTCCCTTCCTGCTGCCATCGCCTGCGCCCGCGACCGGCTTGGCCCCGGGCTGCTGGTGGCGGCGCACTACATATGTCAACTAGTGACCTTCTGTCAGTGACCTTGGAAGAATTGGTCATAGATCTACGACCATTTGAGACCAGTTGATCAAAAGCTGCTCGGGGGGCTCCAAACCCTCAACTATATCAACCATTTTGGCCATAAAAGGTCGTAATTTCCTTACACGAAATGGTCATAAAGCAGACAGCACTGATCCGCTGCCTTATTTCTAGCTGATCACGACCAATATAGATGGTCGTAACCTTGTAAGTTGTGGTGGATTGCTATGACTAGGCGCCACCTCATCAGTTTTACCTATGTGTCATGTCCATGTGTCAATTTTTTACCTAGGTTGTGAAGCAACCTATATTTCTGTTAGTCCAAAAATTCCCAAAAAATTCCCATAAATTCTTTGGATTATATCTTATTCAAATATGTCAAAAACCTTCCTCGCCTAGTTAAAATATAATTCAACAATATTCATTTTCCTATTCTGTTCAGAACAGCACTTTGTGAAGGAAGTGCTATTTTTATATTCTTGATTGCCCTAGAAATTTTTGGGCACTCTTTCCTATCCAAATCATTGCCTCATGACAAAATTCAGCTCCATTTGCCTAGTAAATGTTCCTCGGCAAATTTCCAAAGTTTTTGTTCAGCTAGAAGCTTTGTGAAGGAAGTACTAGCTATGCACATCCAAATGGCATGAAATTTATACAGTGCCTTCATATGGCCAAATTATCAACCTCCTCCAAATTGCAGCTCAATCAAATCATCTATGTGAGCCCAGCTTCAATTTTCATTTTCTGTCCAGATTGGCACATTGCAAAGCAAGTGCTATCTATACAACTCCTATTGCCCTCAATATTCAGCTTCATTTGCCTATGCCAAAATTACCATACTCCACAAGATTTCAGCTCAATCCACTTATCCATTTGAGCCCAGCTTCAACGTCCATATTTCTACCCGATGTGGTACTTTGCAAAATAAGTGCCATCCAAACTCCTCCATTTGAGCTGAAAATTTGGCAAGACAATCTCCCTAGTAGATGATCATCCTCAACCAAAACTCAGGCCCATTGGCCTTGTGAATTTCCCGTACCGCTAATCAAACACTTGGCTGCTAATTCATGTTTGAGCATAGTTCAGTCTCCTCGTGAGATTCTTCTGTTGTTATTTTCTTCCAAGCATCTACCTGAGGAGTTCCAAACCTACTAGACATGCCTAGGCTTCCCAGAACGCATGGCAACGCCACGGTCACACGGTGACCACGCGGCGAGCATGCGAGTCTACGCGCTAGGTAGTTGGGGCCCTGGGCCACCGTCCAAACCTCAACGTATCTCCTCCAAACAATGTATTTATGCTTAAATAGATACTTATGTACCTAGAAATGATTTTTGGAAAAAATAAAGAGCAAACTATAAGGCAGCTGCAGTTCAAATTTGACCCGCTTCCTGCTGAATCGGCGGAAATTTGTCTTGTTCACCATAGGTGGATAAAATCTTTTTACACCCAACCATTTTGTCAATTGTGCATTAAACATGACCTAGTATTTTATAAAATTGATTTGGTCAATTTTTGCAACAATTATTTGGTAGTTCCTTCAAAAAAAAACCTCATTTCGGGCACTCAAAAAATGGAAAATGAATTTTTCGTGCAAAGAAAATGAAAACTCCCTTAGGAAACATTGTTTGGAATTTCAAGATGCACCATTGTGCACAATATGAGATCATTTGAACAAACTATGCCATGATTGTGGCCATAAGATTGATCATTTGGCTTCAAAGCCATGAATCTTCGCGCTGATAGGTCATTTCTGAGAATATTTTTTAAAATAATTGTCTAGGTACAAGTTTATTATTTTTCCTCCTAACTTTGTCACATATAATGACACAATGCGAAGGTTTTCCAATTTTTTGATTTTTTTTGAATTTTTTATGCCCGTTTCAAAATGCGGTCAAAACGGCGGAAGGACCGTTCCTAGCTAGTGGTTCTCTGATTTTTTGGAAATAGATACTTTTGTATCTAGAAATGATTTTTGGAAAAAAAAAATAGCAAACTATGAGGCAGCTACAGTTCAAATTTGACCCGCTTCCTACTGAATCGGCGGAAATGTGTCTTTTTCACCACAGGTGCATCAAGGCTTTTGACACCCAACCATTTTGGTCAATTGTGCATTAAACATGTCCTAGGTAGCTGAGGGTTCGTCTTCCCTGTCGATCTGTCTTCCGGTCAGCGGCGCCATGACCGACGCGCTCCTCCATTCTTCTCATCGAAACGGCAACAACAAATACACATGAAACCGAAGCATTCATCGCCTCTCATTACCTCACGACCTGTTACCCCTGCAAATCCGGAAGAGAGTGCTGGATTTAACTGAGCCTCCGTCGCCTTCGTCTTTAAAAGGATGCCTGCACCGCCATTGTCATCGACTACGCAAGCCTGATCGCATCTACTCAGCCTATCCACATCAGCATCCATTGCTATGCCGACACGGTAGCACTAATCTGCACAGGCAGGTTTTCCATCGCTAATCTCGCATAACTCAGCGAAATGGGCTGTAGGAAGCTAATGTTTTTGTAACTGGGCTGCTCTGGCCACCAGTGGAATACGTTTCATCTAGCTGGGCTTGGTTTCCCTCAAAACTATCTAGCTGGGCTTGGTCGTACAAATTTGCTTTTGAGGTAAGGGCTTGGTTGTACGTGTTCTCATCAAGACAAAAAAGCTAGACTAATACACAGGCCTTGTATATAACCTGGCCCATCTACATGCTTATCACCTTAGGTAGCTGAGGGTTCGTCTTCCCTGTCGATCTGTCTTCCGGTCAGCGGCGCCATGACCGACGCGCTCCTCCATTCTTCTCATCGAAACGGCAGCAACAAATACACATGAAACCGAAGCATTCATCGCCTCTCATTACCTCACGACCTGTTACCCCTGCAAATCCGGAAGAGAGTGCTGGATTTAACTGAGCCTCCGTCACCTTCGTCTTTAAAAGGATGCCTGCACCGCCATTGTCATCGACTATGCAAGCCTGATCGCATCTACTCTTGGAAACGGCCTCCACTCTGGTACGTGGATGCTCCCTATTTTCACCTTTCCTCAATTGTTCCTATCCCTGAGTTTATGCTATTGAAATTTGTCAGGTTGTGACTCCAGATTGAAAGGTGTTCAACGTTTTACTGGTCGATTTGGCTTTACTGCTTCATAGGACTCTTGATACAGGCCTCTTGCTACTGCATAGGTAGGCGGGATCTCCTCTCATACAAAGTTCTTCATTGCTGGGGTAGTGAAACTCAGTTATCCATACACATATTTGTTGGCTTTGGTCATTTCCAGTTGGTTATATCGAATGTTCTATATTTCAAATTTAGTTTGACAATAAGAATTATGCCCATCCGTCCATTATGTTCTACCGTTTCATTTTCCACTGTATCACACATTTGGTCTGAAAAATTAATTCACAAGGCAGTCGAGCGGACGGCCGGAGTGATAACGCTGCTTCCTCCTCAATCCAGCGTTCTGCATGCCTACCATAGGCCACACCGTCGAGTTTCTACTTCGCCAAGCAGATGTTAATCTCATATTTGTACTGCACAGATCAATGAAACCGAATATGTGCAGCTGCAGCTGTCAGTGGTACGGAATTGGCCAGTCTTGGCGATCTACTGATCTGGTCGCCCGTTACCACCATCGCTGGTGCCCTACTACTTTCCTCTGAGCCAGCAACTTACATCTTCCCTTTGAAAAACCAGAGAGATGGATAATGAAGAGCCGACGGACACGCGGGCATAATGACAAATCACCGGCGCCGCCGGCGAAGTTGGCGAATCATCGGTGGGGTAGACGGTCAGCTTGAGGGCCAAGCGCGGGCAAGTCTGTTTTCTTTCCTTTTTTATTTTGCAATAATGCTAGCATTCGTTTTTTGTGATGGGTCGCCTCTATAACTTCCCTTCTTAACGTGTTACAGCATCCGACTCCCTGGGTGCTACAGCTTCCAGTGTGATCCCATCAGCCCCAAGGATCTTACTCATCTGCCTTAGAAGTTCATGATTCGTCTTTTTTTTTTATTCATTAATGGTTAGGAGTAATAACCATTCGGTTTGCTCCAGGCTAGGATTGGCGACGACAAGACGATTTGGCAGTGGCGCTGAAGCTGGCAACACTTTTAAGTCAAATCCAGCAATGGATGTCCCTTGGGGATGCCGTTGATGGCTGCCCAGGAGTTTGGATTGGATGTGTTCATGTTCAAGGACATGATGGGGAGACTGAGTGAGATGATTAGCATTTCAGACTTGCAAACCATGAGCTTGCTTTTTGAAAGTTAATTTTTTGGTGTTAGTGACCTGTGTCCTTTTCTCGTATCTGGCAGATAAGAACCCACATCTTTTTAGTTCATTCACATACCATTGTTTTAGTTTATATTCTTATTTTCTTGCGGATTTAGTATATATTTATCAAACATTTTTTATGGCATTCTTATCAATATTGAATTAGTAAAATTCCCATTCTTATCAATGTTGAATCGGTAAAATTCCCATGGGTTGGTGATCAGCCTCTTCATACGATTGCTAGCTCTAGGAACAGTATGGCCATCCAGTACTCGTACATCACCATTGTACTTTTATGTTATTTTAGGGGAAACACCACTTTCAAGCATTATGAATATCCAACATGTTCTCAATTTCCAGGTGCGCAGATGTATAGTATTTTCCATATGGAAAATTTCCATGAATTTGATATCAGCCTCTCTTCATATGTTGCTAACTCTACAAGCAATTGCCAACCAGTACACATACACGTACCATAATACTTTGATGTTATTATAGGTGTACACTACTTTCAGCTATTATGAATATCGAATATGTTCTTAATTTTTTGACACATCGATCTATAGAATATTTCATATGGAATTGGATCTTAATGTTCTTCACCGCTTATATATCAACATTCCATTAAAAATATGTCTACATTCCCGCAGCAACACGCGGGAAATATTCATAATTCTAGATGTTTTGCAGCGGTACAAGACTACAAATATATAGCCATACTGGAGTATATGTATAGGTTCTGCAAACCTCCACTGTGAGGCTTTTATTGGCCTATTGACCTTGCCTCAATATAGAGTGCCAGCTAGATTGTGCAGGGCATTTTGTTACTTAAATTTGGATCATAAATTTTCTCAAAAAAATTATCAAAAAATCCCGCAGCAACGCGCGGGGCATCATCTAGTTAGGTAAATGATTGAGGTCCTTTCACGTGGTGAACCACGTTACATTCACTATGACCAGAAAAACATGTGGTTTTGATATAGCGAGTTCAAGTTAAACATCATCAAACTCTGTATGAACGTTGCACCACATCATATCTAATCGGGTACAGTTCAAATGTCTTTTATTTTTGGAAATAGCAGCTGTACTGCAGGGAAATACCCAATGGTTCCTGGTCCTGCCAACGCACTTGTACCGTGAAAGGGAGAAGCCCAACACTTTGCTAAAACCAGGTCAAAGAAAAGAAAAGGCTGCACGTTCCTCTCTTTATATAAGGAGGGAAAAGGGCTAGCTGCCTCAAAATTTCAGAGAAAGATGGCTGACTTGAAGTTCAACCGCGCTGCACGATAGGACTAGAATTGGGAGACATTAGAGAATGCAGTGTTCCAAGTTTTCAGCTTGTTATGCGGGTGGATTTCTGCTAACGGAGGAACCAAAGCTGAACAAGGGCTTGTTCTCCTGGTGAAGGAGGGCCAGGTTGCCTGCCCTCAGGCACCCAGGGGGACTCGTATCCTAACGAAGCACGAAAAAAATCACATCCTTAGGCACCTTAGGGACTTATCTTGGTCTTTGTTCTCGAGAATGGCTAGTAAAACTATGCTGAATATTACCAGCGTAACTCCTGGTTCTGCTTGGACTTACTTCGGATATCTTCCTCATCATAGGCTACTCTATTACCGACCTTAACTGGAACTCAACAAAGCTCAAGTTTAGCCTTTTGCCCACATGACACCATGGTATTCAGTTCGTCCAGAGAAAAAGGTACAATCTGCCCCGGGCTTGCCATCTCTCCAGTACTGTGTAAACCCAATACGTTTTTACTACAAACTTTTTGCCTCTAAAAAATGTGGATGAAATGCACAAGATATATGGATATTTTTTACAATGATAACATCCATTGTGGGTCCTGAGTGGCACCTTTGCAGTGAAACTCAATACCTTGTCAAACTGGGAAACTAGCTTCCACTTGATAATATCATTCATATGAACCAAAATAACTTGAACATTTCATCTGTGGAGGAAATACAAAAGCTCAATCAAATATTTCGACCTCTATCAAACAACAAACTTTCATTTATTTTTTAATATATAACAGATAAGTAAGCATGGATGGATGAGAATCTACGTATGTCCTACTCTTTAGTTCAAAGTCCAAGGGTGTGACCATTTCACGTACCAAAAATTGGTCTACACGGAGTAGTTGCCCTTAAACTCCGATGAACACTCTTCGGTTTGGTACTTTTGGAGCGAGGTCAGCGCCTAGTCGGTAATGGAGCAACCGAGTAGAGGCGGACGATCCGGCGGAACTTGAGTTACCACCGGTGATGCTCCCTGACTGTGAGTCGCCGACGGTTCTCTCTTCTCAGCAGGCGGACTCCGGGCTGACGGTTACGCCGAGAGAGGAGATGGCTACCCCACAGCTGGCCACCCAGGAGGCACGACACACTCTATCTGACAAGGGTCTGGTCACGGTGGGGACGGGTGCCTCGATGATCTCCATGACCGATGGTTCGGTGGGCACTGGCGGGCCAGCCGCGAGTGGTGGTGGGGCCCGGGGGGGGGCGTGGGCAGGAGGCCCATAGCGCCCACCCACACGCGACAACATCGAGCTCCTCTGGGGAGGGGCCCGGACAGGAGGTCCGTGGTGCCTTCTCTCCTCCAGCGGTTCCGAGCGAGCCGGGGGAGGGGCGCGGGCAGGAGGCCCGTGGCTTCTCCTTTTCGCGGAACTCCGCCGAGCAGCACGGACGATGGCCATGCCATCTTGTTGGTGAGGGGGGGGGAGTGGGACTATCGAGTAGGTGGCTCCACGGTCTCCTTCCCCTATTACTACCGTGGGCGATACCCGCTCGACTGCACCTTACCCTTCTTCACCGGCACTAAGGGGAGGGTGTGGGAGTTGGGTGCATACGCATCGGGAGAGGACGGCGGAGGAGCTTATCGCTTTCGGTGGGATCACGGATCCGGTGTCGGCTGGCAGGCGTGTCAGCAACCGGATCCAGGGACAGCCGGATGCTGACGACCTGCAGCTAGCGCACGGCAAGAGGGTGGCCATGCTTCGAGATGTCGGAGCAACTAAAGGTATGTCTTTCGATAAGAGTTGTTCAAATATGCATTTCACCGAGCATGAAATTGTTGATAAGGCAAACGGCTTAGGTATATCTTTGGGTTCAAATGAGAAGGAGGTTGCGAAATCCGTAAATGACCTTTAAGACTTAGAAGCGGAGCGGGCTTCGGAAATAATTCGGAATCTTGCATCAGTCAAACCTATGAATGACGATGACATGAAAAATTTAGGAATGGTTGTGCTTGAAAACATATGTAATAATATCTTGCCTAGTGCGGAGGCCGAAGATGAGGAGGGGTCAGAAACTACGGACACTGTAGAGCCTCTAATGATGGAGGGCAATGTCTCATGTTCTGCCGATCCTACGTTCCCGAAGGGTGATGGGGACAAGCCCAAGCGACCTTGGAAACGGAAAATTTATCCTACTTCGGCTGTTCGTAGAAGTGCTAGGGTTAAGCTTAAGAAAAAATTCCATGATGACTTATGAAAGGAATCTTTTGGAATAGCAGAGGTCTAGCTGGCTTGGCTAAACAAATGTTCTTGGCAGAGACATCGATAGAGCAACATCTAGATTTTATTGCGATATTGGATACACGATGAAATAACTTTACCTCATAGTTCCTGGGAACTTTATCCGGAGGAATTGATTTCGATTGGCACGTCTTACCTCCTAGAGGAAGATCTGGTGAGATTTTACTTGGGGTTCGGTGTGAAACACTTGAGGTGCTTAACGTAGTTCGGGGAGATTTTGCGGTCAAGTTTCGGGTGAGATCAAAATTGGATGGTTTCCGATGGTGTCTCGTGGTTGTATATGGGGCAGCACAACCTGAACTCAAACCAAATTTTTTAGCCGACTTGGTGTGGATCTGCGGAGATGAAACTCTGCCAATCCTAGTTGGTGGTGACTTTAATATCATTTGAAGGAGAGATGAAAAGAATAATGAAAATTTTGATGGACGTTGGTCAATGATGTTTAACATGATTATCGAGAGTCTCAATTTGAGAGAAATTGAGCTCACCGGTAGACAATTTACATGGGCCAACTCATTGGCCACTGCGACTTATGAGAAGTTGGATAGGGTACTCGCTAGTGTGGAATGGGAACAAAAGTACCCATTAGTGTCGGTTCAGGCGATGCAGAGAGCGATCTCAGACCACACACCACTTGTAGATTCAGGAGAGGCTACAGATGTGGCGAACAAGAATGCTTTCTCTTTCGAACTAGGTTAGTTCGAGAACGAAACCTTTTTGAAGATCATTGCACGCGAATGGGCAAAGCTTGTTAGTGGAAGAACTAGTATTGAGAGATGGCAAAAAAAAATCGGACATCTCAGACAGTTTTTGCGAGGTTGGGCCAGAAACGAGAGTGGGATTTACAAACAAGAAAAAGAGCGACTCACTCAATTAATTGAAGCGCTAGATTTAGAAGCTGAAGGAAACCTTCTTATGGTTAATGAGCAAAGCTCCAAGTCCGAAGCTGAGCAAGGCTTACGAGCTCTCCTTAGAGAGGAGGAGCTCAAGTGGGCATTGCGTGCTAAAGTGCTTAAGGTTGTCCAAGGGGATGACAATACACAATTCTTCCATATGATTGCGAATGGTAAACATAGGAAGAAGAAAATCATACAGCTTGAACAGGATGAGGGGACAATTGTGGGGCATGAGAATCTGAAAGCTTATATCTATAATTACTATAAACAACTTTTTGGGCCTCCGGAAACAAGCAGGGTGGCCCTAGATGAATCTGTTATTGGAGATATTCCTTAGCTCCATGTACAGGAGAATGATATTCTATCTGCACCTTTTACTGAGAAGGAGGTTCTGGAAGTAATCTCACAAATGAGACCGAATAAAGCACCGGGACCAGATGGGTTTCGAGCTGAATTCTATTAAAAAATGTTGGCATATTATTAAGGATGATCTTATGCCTATGTTTCATGATTTCTTTAACGGTCATCTAGAGTTGTTTCATATTAACTTTGGTATGATTACGTTGTTGTCAAAGAAAGAAGAGGCAGTTCGGATCGAACAATTCAGGCCCATATGTCTTCTTAACGTGAGTTTCAAAATTTTCACAAAGGTGGGTACCAATAGATTGACAGAAATTGCTCATTCAGTGGTACAACCGAGCCAGACAACGTTCATGCCAGGGCGACACATACTTGAAGGGGTGGTCGTTTTGCATGAAACACTACATGAAATTCATTCGAAGAAACTAGATGGGGTTATTTTCAAAGTGGATTTTGAGAAGGCATATGATAAAGTTAAGTGGCCTTTCCATCAACAGGCAATGCGTATGAAAGGATTTAGTGAGGACTGGCGGAACCAAGTGGGTTCTCAAGTCCAGAAGGGTAGTGTCGGAATCAAGGTTCACGATGATATCGGTCATTACTTTTAGACACACAAGGGTTTGAGACAAGGAGATTCCATGTCTCCTCACTTGTTTAATATAGTGGCCAATATGTTAGCCATTCTTATTGGCAGGGCCAAGCAGCATGGCCATGTGGAGGGGTTAGTTCCTCACCTGGTCGATGGAGGAGTATCCATCTTATTGTACGCTGACGACACTATCTTATTCATGGAGCATGACATTGCTAAGGCGCGTAATATGAAACTTATTTTATGTCTCTTCGAACAATTGTCTGGTTTAAAGATAAACTTTCACAAGAGCGAGTTGTTCTGCTTTGGGAAGGCCAAAGACGAGCAAGACACTTATAGACAATTGTTCCGGCGTGAACTAGGTTCTTTACCTTTTAGTTATTTGGGCATACCGACTCATTACCGTAAATTATCCAATAAAAGAATCACTACTAGGGAAAAGCTTATAGGCAGACGCTTACTAGTAGCGTGGGTTTATAACCCTCGCTACTGCTACTTACTAGTAGCGCGAGTTTTTACCCCTCACTACTACTAAGTTGATACTAGTAGCGCGGGTTTTTAACCCGCGCTACTACTAAGCGGTCTCTACGTGCCCTCCCGGGACATGCCATAGTAGTAGCGAGGGGTACAAACCCGCGCTACTACTAAGTTGATAGTAGTAGCGTGGTTTTATACCCCTCGCTACTACTAAGTACGAGATAGGTGAAATCTCCATATCCTCGGTCGAATCCCTCCTCTCTCCCTCACTTTCCCCCTCTCTCACTTTCCTCCTCTCTCCCTCACTTTCCCCCTCTCTCCATGGTGCTCCTACCCAACAACATCTCCTCGTCCATGGCACCCCGCGTCTTCCTCCTCGCATCGCTGGCGTCAAGGAGCTCGCCCGTCTTCCCCCTCGCCTCCATGCCACCACGGCGGAGCACCTCACCACCGGCGAGCAGCCCCAATGCGCCCTCCATCTCCTTCCTTCCTCCCTTGTTTCTCTTTTTCCTTCTCCCTCTCCCTCTCCCTTTGGTTTTACTCACCTCCCATGTTCATGCCTGCACAGGTCTTCGACATGGCCAACCAGGAGTTCTCCGCCTTGACCGCGAAGAGGATCCTCACACCATCGTCTTGCTCTACACTGGATTCGGTCCCTCTACAACAGCCATCGCTGGATCTGGCCTCCGCTGCCCGTCCGCACCATCGGCGACCCTTGTCGTCGCTGGATCGAATCATTGACACCATTGATAGCATGCATGGGGTCGAGATTTTTTTTTTTGGTTTTTGAAATTAATAGTAGTAGCGCGGGTCACAGACACGCGCTAGAGATAGTTAGTAGTAGCGCGTGTCGAACCCGCGCTACTACTAACACACGTGCTAGTAGCGTGGGATGCACCGCGCTACTACTACTACTAGTTAGCTGTAGCGCCATAGTAGTAGCGCAGATACCCGCGCTACTACTAGCTTTTAACCCGCGCTACTACTAGGCTTTTTCCTAGTAGTGAATGGAAGTGTATCGAAGATCGAATTGAAAAAAAGCTTAGCTGCTGGAAGGGCAAGCTTATGTCTTATGGAGGTCGGCGGGTGCTGATTAACTCGGTACTGACTAGTATGTCGATGTTCCTTCTTTCGTTCTTCGAAATTCCGAAAGGGGTTCGGAAGCAACTTGATTTCTCCAGATCTCGATTCTTCTGGCAGTCAGATGAGGCCAAGACGAAATACCATCTCGCACGATGGGATATCCTTTGCCGACCAAAAGACCAGTGGGTCTCGGTATTGAGAACTTAAAAATTAAGAATAAATGCCTTATGAGCAAATGGCTATACAGGCTAGAGACTGAGATGGAGGGCATGTGGGCACAAATCCTGCGCAATAAGTATTTACAGTCGAAAACGCTTGCCCAGGTTACCATGAGACCAACCGATTCGCCATTCTGGAAGGGGCTTATGAGAACGAAGGACTTGTTCTTTCGTAGGGTCAAATTCTTCGTTGGCAATGGGATGTCAACGAGATTTTGGGAGGATACGTGGTTAGGAGTGACACGCCTGGCTGTACAATATCCCACCCTTTATAATATTGTGCAACGTAAGGAGGATTACGTAGGCACAGTTTTCTAAACGATTCCCTTGAATATTCAGTTCAGACGTGCATTAGTTGGTGAGCGATGGACTGCCTGGATGCACTTGGTTCGGAGATTGATAGATGTTCAACTCTCCGACCAGCCGGATTCGACACAATGGAAATTAGCCAAAAATGGGGTATTTACGATGAAATCTTTCTATATGGATTTGATTAATTCTGACCCAATCTCAAGATCTTTGCATATTTGGAGGTTAAGGTTCCCTTGCGTATTAAGATTTTTATGTGGTTCGTCCACAAGCAAGTAATACTCACCAATGACGACTTAATCAAGAGGCGATGGGTAGGTAGTTCACGTTGTTGTTTTTGTGATCATGATGAAACAATACAACATTTATTCCTTGAATGCGCACTCGCCAAATTGCTTTGGAGAACGATTCATATAGCCTTCAACATTAATCCTCCAGCTGACATTGAGTCGCTGTTCGGAACGTGGTTAGCTGGGGTTGAGCATACTACTACGGCTCGTATTCGGATGGGAATATGTGCGCTTCGTTGGGCTATATGGAACTGTAGGAATGATTTTATTTTTAACAGACAACACACTTTAACTTTGTTGCACGTCATCTTCAGAGCTACCGCATGGATCCGTACGTGGTCCTTACTCACTCCTATGGACTCCAGAGAGCCTTTGGTTACTGGGTGCAACCAGTGGGAGATGGTGCACGGGCTATATTCAACCGGTTCGGATGGCGGTTGCACAGCAGGATAGGAGTCTAGAGAGCTTATCCTTCATATTGCCGTATCGGTTGTGATTATCAGCATGTACTTTTCTTTTTTCTTTTGTTCCGCTCCGCTTGCGAGCTGTAATACTGTTAGGACTTTATGATACTTCATTTATTTTTTAATAAGATGGCTGCTTGCATCATTATGATGCAGAGGCCGGGGGTAAGCCTCCATTTCCAAGAAAAAGAAGAAGCTAACTGCATACTCAGGGTTTCTTGAGGAAAAAAGGCATACAATATCGACAATGTGGAACATTTATTGCAGGGCTCTCTAGAGTTGTTGAATTGGACAATGTTTTGGATAGAAGACCCGACATCAAAGAAGGAGAGGAAAAATAAAAAAGCATAACAAAAGAAAACAATCGAAATCATGGCACAGGAAGGACCACAGGTAGCACTAGAAAGGATGGCACACCGCTCACTAGTAACTTCCACATGGCAACACATGGCACGCCCTGGGCCCAAACACACACACCGACACACACACACACAGAGAGAGAGAGAGAGAGAGAGACCGACAACTCTACTTTTGTCGTTCTGTTTTCTCGCTGGTCTTCAGACATTACTTCTTCCGGCGAAGTACCTGGGAATCCCGTTGTCGGTGGGCAAGCTATCCAAGACGGACATGCAGCCTTACATCGATCGTGTAGCCGGTCATCTACCTACCTGGAAGGCCTCCGTGCTGCGGAGGGCGGGGCGCTTGGTGCTGGTAAACTCAACCCTCACGGCGACGACTATGTATCCTATGCTAGTGCTTGACCTGCCGCCACGGTTTCTTTCGTGCGTGGATAAGATCTGTCGGGGCTTCTTCTGGTGTCGCCACGCGGAAGCAAAGAGGGATAACTGCCTGGTGAACTGGAAGCTTGTGTGCACCCCCAACCCCAAGGAATATGGAGGACTTGGGATAAAAAATCTGTCCGTCCTCAGCGATGCGCTAATGATGAAGTGGAGATGGCTGGAGAAAACGGTAGAGGAGAAGCCTTGGGAAGGACTCCAGATAAACATCTCTAAGGAGGCAGACGCCCTGTTTGCTGCCTCTTTGGAGTGCACCTTGGGGAATGGTAGGTCCCTGAAATTTTGGACCCACAGCTGGATTCATGGAACGAGCGTGTGGCAAATCATGCCCGCGTTGATGCAGTTTGTAAGGCCAGTGGCTCTGAAACACCTGGTGGCGGAGATCCTGCCAGAAGGTAGGTGGGTCTGTGACCTACGGGGCACCCCGTCAATCGCGGCGATCTCGGAACTGTTCAACCTCTGGGATATCGTGCTCACATTTGAGTTATATGACGAGGCTGACTTGTTCCGTTGTCGGCTGACTGCTAATAGCCAATTCCCATCCCGGTCGGCATACAACGCGTTCTTCCTCGGAAGAGAGCTAGCGCCGTGCGCCGCCCAGTGTTGGGACTGCTGGGCGCCGCTGGAGTTCAAGATTTTCGTGTGGCTTGCAACTTCACAACCGTCTGTGGACGGCGGACAGGTCCACGAGAAGGAATCTGCAACATCCTCGGAGCTGCAAGCATATGGAATTTAACTTCGGCTAATGTTCCAATGGGCCATCATGGTCGTGGAGCTTTCAGGTTGCCTTACTCTAAGATTTTCAATGTTTCTACTTTCTAGCTAGTACTAGAAAAACATGAGTAACTTCCATTCGAGTTTACAAATTTTGCTGCAACTGGTATTTTATCAGGCTGCCTTTCCTTGATGTTGACAAGCACTAGCTTTTCACCCAGGCAAGTTATTGGAAAGGGAGATTGCAGGTCAAGATCCACGAATAGGAGCAAGGAATCACACCCAAGCTCTGATAAGAAAGCCTATGAAGACAATGGGACAAATCACTTCACTCTATTCTGCACCAAAGCAAAAACAATTTTGTGGAATCCATATTACAATGTGTTGTAATTTACTGCCATTTCTGAGATAGGCCAGTGTTGTTACCAGCCCCACCATTGCATGCTTTTATATTATCGAATTGTTTTTTTCTTCTGAAATATGCATAACATATGTATCATATATTAAAGAAGGAGAAAGGGTATAAGAACCATCCACCAATATTACCAAATTGTGACTCGCTCATATATATTTATATTCATGTTGTCAAAGCCATCTTGAAATTAGGCATGACTATATTGCATAGTTTTAAATAGCCGGATATAGCCCCGCTATAGCTGCGCTATAGCTGTTTGAGCATGTTGCTGCTATTTGATTTCATGTACAATTTGCCGCTATAGCTGTTTTTTAGGGCTGCCGCTATATACCATAGCCCGCTATTTAAAACATTGCTATATTGCCAACATGTCCATGTCAGCACCAAATCGCCCTAGTATGCCGTATGAAGGACTAAACTTATCCGGTTTTGAAAGTTGGGGGATTAAGATTTGGTGGTTTTGAAATTGAGGGACCATTTCTAGATTTCCGAAATAGTTGAGGGACGAAAAATATTATCCCAAAGGTTTATGATAGGGATTGACCCATTCCATATGGTCAATTTTATCCAACAACCAAAAACTTTCTTGGTCACGCAATGTCGGGGTTGTAAAGTCTAGTAAAAGTCACAATCAAACAAGATGTGGTCTTCATCAGGCGAGTACAAGATGATCAATCATTAAAGCTCTATGTGATTGTGGCACCAGATCAGTTTAGGTACTGTCCAATGGTCAATTACTCTTCCTATAAAGAGGGGAAGGGATGCTGACTTGAGGTTTATTTCGACAACATTACCTATCAATGCCCGTAGCAGGACTAGGCATGGGAGGCATGAGAGAATGCATAGGATATTGCTTTATTTCTGAATCTTATCAAATATGATATCAGAACTGCGGTTGCTGATACTGAAGTTTCTAGTGAAATATCTGGGATGCATTCTCGGGCCTATCAGAGGCTATGATATGAAAACCAAAGCGTGGCTGACTGGGGTGGAGTAACCAGTTTTGCTGTCGTGCACTTATCCATGGCCTCGTTGGATTTTTACAAAGCATAGAGGTTGGATCATTTCATTCACGCGCCTAGCATTCAGTCTTTGTACAACTATTTCCTATTCTAGTGAATGATAGCATGCTTCTTTTTCACTACATTACCTTCCCGGTCAACATCATGCAAGAGCTCTGCGACTGTAAACTTTTTTTCAAACTGTGGAACAAACATCCAAATGGGTTCTCCTACTAAATAGGGTCAAAACAAGAACATGAGCATAATGACCAATTGAAACAAAGAAGGTTCAAATCAGATTTCTCAATATCAAGCATTCAGTTCTCATTTGTACAAAGCATTAGACTCTACAATCCATCTCCCTTTTTTGTGGAAGTCTCTACGGTGTACTCCCTACTGCAAAATCCAAGAGTGGTCAAGATTTCACTTAATAAAAAGAGGAGTTTGTTGTCCAATAGTGTAACTACACAAGCCCCTAAGTGATGTGCATTTGAAGCAGGTGTGACAATGGAAACGTATCTACCTCAAGAGTTAGGCAAACTCCAACCGATCCCCTATCTGATGCTAAGGGAGGATAACCAAATGTATCCTCCCTAAACCTAATAAGGGAGGATAATTATCCTCCCCT
>NC_057814.1:109214783-109218251 GCF_018294505.1 Triticum aestivum | reverse complement strand
CACCACCCCGCCGTCCATTGCCCATGGCTTTTCGCCACCGGAAACCACCCCCGCGCCGAAAAAAAGCATGGGCATAAAAAAAGTTCACCGGGTTCAAGCCCCCACTCCAACCGCGGCAAAGGCCGCCGAGGTGGCGAGTACCTCTCGAGTGACAACCCACCACCCTGCCGCCGCTCCCGACGGTGACAAAAGAGCACGAAAGCCGACGACGGTGGCATCGGCCCTAGCCGACGAGTCCTCAAAGAAGAAGAAAACATTGTCTCCGGCGCCCCGTCCACGACCGACGGCAGGTGCAACGTCTCTGGCGACACCTATGGGCACTCCTTGGGCACATCCGGCGGCGGCGGCCGACAAGAAAGGTCGCGGCGGCCAAGTACTCGATGAAATGCCAAAAAGGTAAATAAAAACCTCTTCAAAATTTCGGCCGATAGTGATTGTTGGTTGCCGATGGTGATGCAGTTCGGTTGTTTTGTTGTCGTAGGGCGTAAATGAACACAGCTGAACTTCTAGCGTCTTTGGAGTCCTCGGCCATGATGGGACCAGATGGGAACAAAATTGCATAAGAAAGAAAGAAGAGAAATGCATTCGGTGGCACATACGAAGAACTTGTGGCCATGATTGAGGCCAAGGAGGTGTTGGCAGCCAATCGCAAGGAACTGAAGATGGCGAGGTGGAATGAGCTCAAGGTGTTGCAAAATGAGAAATGGAAGGCCAAGTTGGCGGCCGAAGAGAGAAAGTTGAAGGCGGAGAAGCGTAGGCTTGCAATTGAGTTTGAGAGGATTCGTGATGCCAAGAAGGCCGAAGAGCGTGCTATCATGTTCATGAATCCCATAAGAAAATATTGGGAGTTGTAGAGATATCTTGACCCAAGTGGAAACCTCTCTTCGGAATGGTGGTGGTGGCCGAGGGGGTGGTGGTGGTGATCGTACCCGCCGAGGCGATGGTGATGGTGGTAGAGGCGACCGAGAGGATGGTGGTGGTGATGCTGGCCGAGAGGATGGTAGTGGTGGTGGCGATGATGTTTTCTTCGCTGAGCACCTCGTTTGAGTTCGTGCATGCCATTGGTTGGCTCGATCCACAACATTTACATGCTATGTTTGTGGTGATTTTGGATCTAACATTGTGTTTGAAGTGATGCCTTTTGGGTGAACTATGCATGTTTTTATTTGAAAACCGCGATGATGAAACTATACTTTATGATGGTTATGTTATGCATGTTTGAATTCAATGTTTTAATGGTATAAGATTGTGAAGTGTTTGAAGTTCATGCGGTTAGAACAAAAAAACTATACAAATTTTTTAATCCGCTAAAGTTTAGGGAATTGGCTATATTTGGACATCTACAGAGAAGGATAAATTTACTCCACTAAATTTACTCGGCCGGATACTCCACTAACTTTTAGTGGATCGGTTAGAGTTGCCCTTAGGTGCAATAGAAGGATAGACGGTTGTTATTCTCTATTTTCCACTTGAACACAACGAGATGTATTTGCATAAAAGTGCAGACTAGTCCAATGCCACTTGAGCCACAAGATGTTTTCCCAATGCGGAAAACACATGCTCCATCCCCCTAGGCGGCACTGCATTTTTCTAGATTCACCAATTAACTAGCGTCTACACTCGATATAAGAGAGCAGTGCACATTGCAATGTGCAAACGCAGCGGCTGGTCTTGCCTCCCACCCGGCCATGCAAGCAGGCAAGGGGCGCCCGTCCTTGCTCTTCCTTTTCTCTCCGCTGGGCGCCCTGGTGGACCGGGCTGACCAGAGGCGTGAGAGTTGGTTGGAGTTGCTCTGAGCAATGAACGTGGGTATGTCTAGAGCTGACTCTACACAAAGTACGACTCGTGGGATGCACATGAGCTGCGCTGAAGCACCAGGGTGCCAAACAACGCTGTGTAGCATTCTTGCAATCCCTGATGCCTCTTAATCCTAATCTTTTTTCTTTTGAAACGGAGACATTAGAAGTGTCCCGCGGCTTTTAGTTAATAAAGCCACCAAGGCAACCATCACAGGGTTCAATAGTCTTACAAACCAAAAAGTATCAAAACACAAAGTACGAGAGGCAGCGAGATAGCAGGGTACAACAAAGGAACAGAACTCAGCCCAGACCCTACTTCCTACTACTACCGCTCCACCAAAAGATGAGACCATCTACGGAGGTTGACGCACGATCGTCAAGGTGCTTCTGATCTTCTTCATGGCTCATGCATCTGCTCAGCATCGCGGTGCTTCCCCAGCGGTATCCACATCTGTAACAAGAGATGACATTTAAAGATTACATCAGCCGGGTGAGAGGGGAACTTTTTTTCGATCGTCATTTTGTTTCTAATGGTCCATAAAGCCCACAATAGCGCCCCAACGCATCGCCATACAATCCGACCGCTAGTCCCCTTCTGGGTTTGCATAATCTGAAGCAAATCGAAGCCTGACGCGGGGCTCCAGTTTTGGTGGAATGCTTCCCTAACCGCGCTCCACGCAAACCTTGCTAATGCACAATGAAAAAAGACATGGTTCGCGTCCTCTAGATTCCCACACAACACGCATGTGCTATTGGAAGGTCCATTCCTTTTGGCTACATTGTCCGCCATCGGGAGGCGATTTTTAAACATTTGCCACACGAAAATGTTTATCCTGAGGGGATCCCGGCCTTCCATAGCACATGGCTATGTCCAATGTGTTGCCTTCCGACAACTTGGCATACAAAAACTTAACCAAGAATTTTTTTTGAGGCCGTTAAGCCCCACGAGACCGAGTCAGCTCCCAATCTAAGTGGGTCGGTCCCTATTTTAGAGATCAGCTCATTCCAACTCCCTTCTTCAATCGCAGACAGGGGACGCATGAAATGAATTGCCGGTGGACGTCCTAAGAGCCTCCCTAACCAGCACGTTAGTATCCGTAGCTAATTGGAAGAGCGCATGGTAAGCCTGCGAAAGCGGCCTCAAGTCGATCCAGCTTCGAGCCAGAACCTCGTGGACAAACCATCACTACTAGGGAAAACCTTATACACAGTATCTTAGCAGTAGCGCTGGACAAAATAATGCGCTACTGCTACTTAGTAGCAGCACCCGAAAATAAACCGCGCTACTGCTATAACTTTAGCAGCAGCGCGTACTAGCAAAAAGCGCTACTGCTATGTTTGAACTGGGCGCACATGCCTAGCCCAACTTAGCAGTAGCGCGTATCCCCGTTCCGCGTTACTGTTATTCTCCTTAGCTGTAGCGCTTTTCTCACACACGCGCTACTACTAACCCTACCTTATCCTCCCCACGCGGCCGACCCTCTCTCACTCACTCTCCCTCTCAGTCACTCTCGCCCGCGCCGATACCCGTCGTCCGCCGCCGCCGCCACCGTCGTCCGTCCTCCACCGAGGTACTCCCTCCTCCTCCCACCGCGCCCTCCTCCTTCCTCCTCCCACCGCGCCCTCCTCCCTCCGCCTCCGGCCGCCCCTCCCCCCCTCCTCCGGCCGC
>NC_057814.1:109199512-109214410 GCF_018294505.1 Triticum aestivum | reverse complement strand
CCCCTCCCCATCCTCTCTCCTCCCTCCCTCCCTTGTCTCTGTTCTTGCAAATTCTAGGTAATTTAAATGTAGATAATTAGTAAGTGTTTAAAATAATTAGCAAGTAAATTAACAAACTAGTTGAACTAGTTTAGTTTTAGTTGAACTAGTTTACTAAGTAGATTAATAAACTAGTTGAACTAGTTGAATTAATAGAACTAATGTATTTTTAGTAAGAAAATTAATATAACTAGTTGAACTACTTTATTTTTAGAAAAAACTAGTTTTTTCTCTATTTATAGTAAGTTTATATTTAGTAAGAACTAGTTGAATTAATAGAACTAGTTGAACATGTCATATTTGTTGTTATTTTTTTATTTTAGTAAGAACTAGTTTATATTTAGTAAGAACTAGTTTATATTTAGTAATAACTAGTTGAATTAATAGAATTAATAGGGTTTCTACTTTTGCAGAAATCAAGGAGCCCCTCCATCATCCCCGCTGTCGTCCCCGTCATCGACCCCCTCCGACCTCGAGGTGAGACCAGCCAAATCTCCATGTCAATATGAGTCCTATAAGATATATATGATGTAGATAAAAACATGTATATCATGTGTTGCTCAAATAGGATATGTGGTTGCCCAAGTGGCCGGTCATGTTCAGGTTACACCTCCGAGTGGCCTATGTTTTGCCAAAGTGTTGCTTAATTTCCGTTCCGACAAATTTCAGGCGCTCGATATGTCCTTTTTTAGCAAAGGTCATGCCGGATTTTTTCGTGAATTCTGGTATGACTTGTGCTAGAATATGTAGGAAATATCGAGTGACCTGGATTTTCTCAAAAAATAATGATCTAATTTAGGTTTTTTAGTACATATATTTAATTGTACAAGTTTAATATTTGAATTATGAACATAGGAAATGTCGTACTCGGATGACGAAAGTCTCCCGGGGGAGTGCGGTTTATGCCACGACGATCGAGGTCTGTGCGACAAGTGCCCTCACCTGGACGATGATCGGCGCTTCAGCACTAAGCTCGATGAGACCTTCGACGTTGAAATGGTACGCAACGACGACAAGTGTTTTTTTCGTAATTAAGCACGACTTCAACTATTTCAACGTCTAATTTTCATCTTTTACAATTCGACTAGCTTATCCCATGCCATGGAAGACGCTATGTCTTGGAGATGATGGGTTTTGAAGACCATGAAAATTTTGAAACAAAGAAAATACACCTAAGGACCCATCATGATATGGATTTTGAAGTAAATCTGTACAATTCTCAAAGCGTAAGCCATTTTGGTTGCCAAAATTGGGAAGCACTTTGCAAAATATATGGTTTTTATGAGGGTATGATTGTCACCATGGATCTTGGTGATCCTGATATCGAGCAAAACAATATGGACATTTGGATCCTTGTTGATACGCTTCCGATTCTATCGCTACGTGAGTTTCTCAAACATAGTTATTAACTAATTTATATTGTTTATTTCAAAATAGTTGACAGCTTATTTTCATTGACAACTTATTTTCATTCTTCAATGAATGTGCGGAAGATGGTAGACAAAACCCACTACACCGATGGCTCCAAATTAACTTATAAGGAGGAAAATCATCTGATCGCATTTTGTACTTTCTTTGAGAATTACAATACCTATTATCGAACTCCCCCAAATTATGGTGAATACGTGCCACTAGTGCACGTGTTGAACCACGATAAAAACAATCTATAAATTGCTATTGTATTAAAACTTTTATAGAGATGTATGAATACAACATGAAATAAAAAAGAAATAAAATACGGAATAATACTAGTAGCGCGGGCTGGGAGAAGCGCTACTTGTAATTACCAGTAGCGCCGCTCCGAGAAAGCACTACTACTAAGTCGGTGTAGCAGTAGCGTTGGTTAACCAACGCTACTGCTAACCTTTAGCTGTAGTGCCGTACCAGTAGCGCTCCTGGCCGCGCTACTGATAGGCCTAAAACCCGCGCTACTGCTAGGCTTTTCCCTAGTAGTGCATTGTGGACTGCAAACCGGGCCCCGACCGTAAAGGCTGGCCGGACCGCCTGGATCCCATTCCAGAACGTCGAGCCCCTGTGCTTGGCCTTAAACAAATTTCCGTCAGGGAAGTATTTTACCCTGAGGATTTCCGCCCAGAGCCCTGTCTCGTTTTGGGCAAGGCGCCACAACCACTTCGTTAGGAGAGCCACATTCATCAACTTGGAGTTGATAATCCCCAAGCCGCCAAACTTTTTAGGTCTACAAAGTGCCGCCCACCTAACTAAGTGATATTTCCATTTGATTCCAGTTCCTTCCCAAAAGAACCTGGAACGGGGAGTGTCGTTCTTCGCGTGAACCCCATCCGCTAGAAGAAACATTCCCATAGTGAAGAGAGGCAGGGAGGATAGACTAGTGTTAGTAAGAATGAGCCTAGCCGCCGAGGACATGAACCTCCCTCTCCACGGACTCACCCGATTTTCCACCTTGCCATATAGGGGTTCCCATTCAGAAATCAAAAGTTTCCGGTGAGAAATCGGAAGGCCGAGGTACTTAATTGGGAAGACCCCAAGCTTACAATTAAGTAGATTGGCCGCATGCCTACTTTCTTGTTGACCCATCCCTATGGTAATGACCTTGCTCTTTAGGGAATTAATTTTCAGCCTGGAGAGGAGTTCGAAAGTAATTAGCAGCAGCTTAATCGACGCGATACTATGCAAGTCAGGCTCGAAAAGGAGCATCGTATCGTCGGCGTATTTCTTACTACTAATCTTGCCACTTCTACTGCCGTAATGTATGATAGCCAGATAGTAGTCCGCTTTAGAAACAACTGACTATATTTCCTTACTCACATGTGTTACCAAGAAACACTTACCTACCATGGCTTCTTTGTTCTAGCTTTTATAGAGGGTGGCTATGGCTTGTGCCGACCATGCACAAACTAATTTACCCCTAACGTAAGTAACAAGCGAACTTAACTAGCTAGTTGTAGTATCCTGAGCCCACTGACATATGAGGTACATAGTTGGTTGGAGGATTTTAAATTTTTTGTAATAAAGAACTTTTGCATGTTTGCAGCATCTCATGGGTTGTGGTCGAAAATGTGAAACCGGAAATACACGTTCGACTAAATGCCAAGGGCAGTCACTAAGTAAACATTAATAACAAGACCAGCATAAACATGGGTTTGACCCAATCTGCTTGGCTATGATTATGCAAGGTAGCTCTACCTTTCCTTGCAGCTGCATAGAGAAATTCAAGACCCAAATTTTTCCATGGATAGACTTCCATGTCAGTTTTTCAGAAATTTAGGTTTTCCAAATTGAGAACTGAATATGTCACCCTTCGAACCAATGACTGAACCCTTAGAGACCATACGGTTCACCTCACAACCCTCTTTTCCTAGAACACACCGCTATTTAATGACTATTTTTCCTAGCTTGCGTGTGATACGGTTCACCTCACAACCCTCTTTTACGTGTGTCACATCACAAACAATTGTGGTTTGATGAATGTTTGAGGTTATTACAAAATGCACACCCTTCCCCTCCTACCGTCTGTGGAGGGGTCTTTATAGACCTAGACTGTAGTAGTGACCCTTACAGTGATGGTTATATGAAAATAATTTCTAAGACTCTGGTTAAGTATAGCAGACACATGCTATTGAATCCACTATAGATCACACATTTTCTAAGTAAATTGCTGCACCAAAGAATATAAATTGGAGAAAAAAATATTAGATCGGAGAAATATAATATGGGAAGTATGTAGATGAGTAACACACCAATGAATTTCTCTTTGTTTCTTATTTGCAACATTTAAAAGCCGTAACACAGATGCTTGGTGAAATTTGAAGGGGAAAATATGCAGGTCAGCATTAAGAGCTCAAATAAAAAGTTGCCATCAAATAAAAACGAACACTAGTATTGTAACGAGCCAGTAGGTAAAATTAATGAAGAAGATATTAACTAATACAAGTTTGGCGAATTGTAGAAAAAAATACATGTTTCTTTTCCCCAATTTTCTCTATAACACAAGTATTTTTTTTTTGCAATCTAGATCGAATCCGCTTCCACAAGAAATTTAGCAGCTTGCCTTACATAGTACTTAAATTCGAGATAATTGAGGACAGCGTGTTCATCCAATATGATATTATAAGTTTATGGATTCACTTGACTCTCTAAGAACCATAGAAGAATGGTACTCAAGCATGCCTTTTAGTATTATAGAAAATGATGAACTGGAGTAGTTGGAAACTACACATGTGCAGATTACATCATTTCATAGCCACTTTTGGGAAGGTAGGAGAGTAATTTAAAGAATAAGGTGTATAAACAAATCCATCGGTAAAGAAAAGGAGCAACGAGGAAGATGCTCTTTTTTCAATGGGCACCACATAAGAAAATGCATTTATAGTCTTCAACAGCATGTGAGCCCGAATGAGGGAACGGCCCCCTTAAGGCATATATTACAAACTATTATAAAGGCATATTCAGAACTCCATATGAGTATAGTTTCTCATTAGAAAAGGCCTGAACAGAGAGCATCCCACATGTTTTCAGATAATAAAAATGACCTCCTCGCCGCCCCTTTTCCTGAACAGGTGAGGAGTGTCGCTTTAGATGGAGTATAATAAAGCATCCAGACCAGATGGATTCCCAAGTGAGTTCAATCGGACGTTTTGAAAGATCATTATGGGCGACCTTGAGCTCTGTAGGCTAAACTTGCCTGAAATAATTTGGTAACCTAAACTAAGGACGCTATTGGGATTCTACAATACATGTTGTATACCTACTTAATGTGGGCTTCAATTTTTTTTCTCAAGGTAGCAAATAAATGACTTCATTGACCATTATCTGCTTATAGACCTTTCCCTTCTCATTGACCTTCAGATCACCTGTATTTTCGTTATGCTTTTATGGAAGGGGCTTAAGCCTGGTTCAAAAAAATGACCATTGGTGCGCTGACCAATTGTCCCGGCCCACACAAACAGCTTTCATGTATGACAGAATCATCCTCGATGGGGTTGAGATTCTTCGTGAGTTGCACCGCAATATGATGGCAAGGGTGGTTTTAAAAATAGACTGTACGGTCAATCCAAAATGCCTGGAAAAAAAGTTCTACCACATGTCTTCTATTTTCATTGTTATTTAACATTGTACTCCTTCCAATCCATATTACTAGGACAGATTTTAAATAAATCCGTGTCTACACAAATCTAAAGCAAGTAATATGGACCGGAGGGTGTAGCTATTATATTATAAACCCTAATTTAACATGTGGGTTACAGGGTCAAAGGTCGCACCATGTCCAATGAATGATGGTTTTAAATGGTAATCTCGAATTCTCGATAATTGTCTGTCTAGGGTCACATCTAGCAGCAGGTACTCTCTCCGTCTGAAAATACTTGTCAGGAAATACTAGATACATCTATTTTTATCAATTTTCCTATTAAGTATTTTTGCATGGAGCGAGTCCGTGTGACGCATACAAGGCCAGCACAGCTGGAAGCATGTCACGGCGAGGTGCTAATGTGTCGTGAAGCGGTGATGCATGCGAGCTGATCAAGAAGTGCAACGACTGCATGAGCCAGTAGACATTGAGTTCAATCAACTATGAGGAGCGAGAGATTTCGTCAAGATATATTGAGTGTTTATGCAAAGCGAATGCATATATAGATCCTGGAGTTAGTTATGTGAGCGTACAGCACTAGGTTGGCGTGGTAATGAGTCATTCATTAGGCCTTGTACATGGCGCTTAGTAAAATAAACTAAGTTTTTCTTAAAAACCATTGTTTGTTTTTGCAGGAGAGATGCCTAACTAAGCGTATATATACCCTCTATAAATACCAAAAAAGCTTTTCACCCTGCTTAGTTTATATATAAAGCAACCGCCATAAGCAAACATGGTCCAACAAGAGATAGCAACACACCATAAAACACAACACACTATCTGAACACACAAACACAAAAGACAAAAAACACAAGGTTCTGGTAAGGGCACCAGCTTAACATGACCTAAGAAAACAAAGGCATCGATGCTTAAGCAAATGCTGGTTTATTTCTCTAAGCATCTCCCCTAAGAACCTTGCATTGTACAAGACCTTAATGGAGTAGTGAGTCACGTCGTGGCATTAGTTGCATGGCATCAATGTCAACATATAATGCTTTGAGTAATGAGAAATGCCTCCGACACCTCGAGGGGTGACGATGCCCAGGGCTTCGACGCCGCCCACGTCGTCACCACCGTCCGAGGGCACGGGGGCTGAGCTACAGCCCTCTTGGTCTTCTTCAGCTTCGCCGCGCCCTTCTACTGCACCACTCGGGGGCGTTGTGTCCGTGGCTGCAGCCGACTTCACACCCTCAATGCTCAGACGCACCGGTCGTCACTCTGTCAGTGTTGATGGTACAAAAGCTATTGACGACGACTCCCCGACCAAGGTCATGTGTAGGATGGCATCCCCGAACCTGGACTTCGAAGGTTATTTATGCACTACTAGCAGAAAGCATATAGAAGGAATCTTAGCAGTAACGCTGGCTAGCGGGGCAGCGCTACTGCTACTTAGTAGTAGCGCGGGGAGGAAACAGGCGCTATAGGTACTAAAGTAGTAGTAGCACTGGGCCTCTAGGCAGCGCTACTGCTAAGTGGTCCCATCACCACAGACAAGGGCTACCCATAGTAGTAGCGGTTGGCTGAAACCAACACTACTACTAAATACATAGCAGTAGCACTGGTCGGCGGCCACCGCTACCGCTAAGTGTGCACGGTGCCAGCAGGGTGGGCCCAACTTAGCAGTAGCGCTTTTTCCTAACCTGTGCTACTGGTAAGTCTAGTGTATGTTCACCCCCCGCGCACGACCCTCACTCTATCCCTCTCAACTCTCCATCCCGCCCGTCGCCCCCGGTATGTCTTCCCTCCTCCCTCCTCCATGCCCCTCCCCCCTCCTCCATCCTTCCCTCCCTCCCTCCGACCCTGTCCCTCCTCCCTCCCTCCATCCCTCCTCCCTCCCTCCATCCCTCCCTTGTAGATAGATGGAGAGGATAGATAGATGGATAGATAGATGGATGGATAGATAGACAGATAGATGTAATGCTTGGATAGATAGATGGATAGACAGATGGATTAAACTAGGTTTTTTAGTAATACTTTGGATAGATAGATGGATGGATGGATAGATGTTAGGGTTAGAACTAGGGTATATTTGGTAATACAATTTTTTAGTAAAAAACTAGTTTTACAAATTTTAGTAAATGTAGGTCTTATGAATCAGCATAATAATGTTTAGTTGATAGCTTATAGGGTTTCACTAAGTCCTAAATCAGGATAATAATGTTTTTGTTTATATTTTGTTTTTGCAGAAATCAAGGAGCCCCTGCATCATCCCCGCCGTCATCCCCGTCACCGACCCCGTCCGACCTCGAGGTGAGACCTGCCAAATCCCCATGTCGTTGATGTCGATGATGATGTAGACGTTTTCATGGACGTAGTAGAGTAGTAGATGAGTAGCTGTGACAATGTGATGAAGCTATTTTTTTGAGAAAGTATCAGTGAGGCTACTCCTTGTTATATGCACTTATGTTTCGTTCATTATCAATGCAGAGAACACCTCCGAGTGGCCTATGTTTTGCCAGAGTGTTGATTAATTTCCGTTCCGGCAAATCGAAAGTGCTCGATATGTCCTTTTTAGCAAGTGTCATGCCAGATTTTTCCGTGAATTTTAGCATCACTTGTGCTAGAATGTAGGAAATATCGAGTGTCTTGGATTTGTCGGAAAGAGAATTAAACGACATTTTGGGTTGAATTTAAGTCTGTCGGGGCTACATACATGACAGTCAAAAAAACAGTGAGGGAGAGTGTCCACCATATATGAGATAAGAAGAATTCCGACTGTTGTCGTGGGGGTCGCTTCTTCTTCTTCTCCTTGTGCTATACCTTTGTTATGCACTAGGGGAAGGAGGAGTAGCGACCATCACCGATGGTCGAAAAATCACTGACAGAGAGTGTCCACCATATATAGAAGAAGAATCCCGACTGTTGTCGTGAGGGGAGCTTCTTTTTTCATTCAAAGGTGCTACACATTTTGGTGCAATGCACTTTCAAATGAAATTAGGAGCTTCCATCACCGATGGTCGCAAATGTCAGAGAGCAAGAACCCCAACAGACCGATAGTCAACCCGCGACAGGCCACATCTGGAAGGCAGTCGACGCTTTAGTATTAAGCTCGACGAGACCTTGGATGTTTATACGGTACGCAACGACGACAAGTCTTTTTCCAGAATTAAGCGTGACTTATGTTTCTTCAACATATAATTTCCGCTTTCTACAATTCGACTTGTGCATCCCCTGCCATGTAGGATGTTATGTCTTGGAGAAGCTAAATTATGAAGATCGTGAGAATATGGAGATAAAGAGAGTTAACCTCAAGACCAATCATGGTTATGCTTTTGACGTAAAGCTATACAATGTGGTGACCTACTCCCATTTTGATTGCTCGAATTGGGCATCACTATGATAGGCGTATGGTTTTCAGGAGGGTGTGCATGTCACCTTCGATCTGGGTGATCCTAAAGATGACATCAATGAAGATAATGTCGACGATGATAATATCGACGAAGAGAATATCGATGAAGAGAATATCGACATTTGGGTCGATCTTGATACACTTCAACTTCTACCTCTATGTGAGTTTCTCAAACTTATTTATTAAGTAATTTATATTGTTTTTATAGAAATAGTTGACAGCCTCTATATTTCCATTGACAAATTATTTCCATTCTTCAATAAATGTGCGGAAAGTAGTTGACAAAACCTACTACGCTGATGGCTCCGAACTAACTTACGAGGAGAAAGACCATCTTGTCTCCTTTATTATTGATGTTGAGACTTTCAATAACAATTATGAAACTCCTCCATATTATGGTCAATACGTGTCACTAGTCCACGTGTTGAACTACAGCAAAACCCGGAAATGGAATGGTAAGATTTTTTATTATTATAAAACCAGTTCATCTTTTGCATACATTCTTCTAATTAAAGGTAAACTACATTGCTAACTACGTTACTATTATGCTCTTCAACAGAATATCCTGAAGGATTGTGTGCCTCATCTGATGCATACGAAAGGTCACATGGATGTTGTTAGCTTACGGCCAAGTCCGCATACGGGTCACCGCTGTTCACACAAGATTTCTCCAACAGATGAAGACATCATAATCAAATAATGGAAAAAAAGTTATGAATGATCGTAGGGAGGTACTTGGAAGCAACATTGTGCGAAGCCCACGAATTGGAGACAGGATAATCTTCATTCTCCATAATGGAGAGTCAGGGGCTATGCTGCTTTATGCTATTTTACCTTAGAGATGGGTAGCAGGTCCTAGTTAATACTCATGATCATGTGCTAAGAACAATTAACTAGGGTTGGTTATGACTATGATGATGATGAGTATGACTTGTTATTATGATAACGAGTAGAAGTTTATAGATGACTATGATGATGATGAGTATGACTTGTTATTATTAACGAGTAGAAGTTGTTAGATTACTATGATGATGATGTGTAGGACTTGTTATTATGATAATGATGATGATTTATTATTATGGTGATGATGCTAAGTTGTTATATGAGCATGATGAGTTATTATATATATCAATGGGTGAAATGGACATGGATTAGATTCAAGTGGAGGCAATATGGTGCAGATCGAAAGTACTACTAATATAGTTTGGATTAGTAGCACTTTCGATCTGCACCATGTTGCCTCCACTTAAATCTAATCCATGTCTATTTCTTCCACTGATATAATAACTCATCATGGTTGTAAAATCATATGATGAAACTACTGTATAATACCTATACAAATGCAGCGCCAATAAGCTGCAGAAAAAAATACAGGAAAATTTAGCAGTAGCGCTGTTTATAAGGGACGCTACTACTATTTACGGTTAGTAGTAGTACTGCTTAGAGGGTGCGCTACTGCTAAGTAGGTATAGCAGTAGCGTTGGACAACCAACGCTACTTCTACAAGTTAGCTGTAGCGCTGTAGGAGTAGCGTTGGTACCCGTGCTACTGCTACCCCCTAAATCAGTGCTACTAGTAAGCTTTCTTCTAGTAGTGATGCATTTATGCGATGACTCCGTACTTGGTCTATCCTACAGAGGCCGGAGGACAGAGACATTTTTGTAATGGCGTCCATACGGCTGGAGCGTACGGCCGGGGAGGTTTTCACTGTAACAGCCCAAGACCGAGACCGCCATTTTTTTCATATGTTCTTGTTGTAGCTTGTGGCGAGTGTAAGATTTTATATGGTATTCTCATCTATTCAGTATATGGTATGTTGTGATGAGACCCACCTTGCTATGCGCCCGAAATGTGATTCTACCTCAACCATGAATCCATCATGTGATCGGGATAGAATTGCATCTTGGACGCTACAAGTTGGTATCAAAGCCTCGACCGACCATAGAAGCCCCCTTGATTGATCGCAGTTTGGCGGTTGTCAAGTCTATAAGAAAATTATTTTTGGAGTCTAGCTATATCAGAGAGTAGGAACTCTTTTTACTCCTTATCCCCTTCAACGCTCTAGTGAGAAATCGTGACGTAGGTGTTTTGATGCTACTTCTCTTCCCCTTCAAATTTTTTTTATGATCACGCAGGTAGTTTCGATCGTTGTGATGTCAATTCTTTTTAAACCGGTGCAATTCTCTTCAAGATATTCCATACGAGCGCTGACGAGAAGTCTGAGGATTTGTCGTTTTTCCCGTCCCAAGTTGATTCCGATAAACCCTTCTCGATGGATTTAGTTTCAACTTTTATTGGGAGGACGAATACATGACATGGAAAGGCTCAGCTGTCACCTGTGATTCTATGGACAAGTCCCTGCATTGTCTCTGTTATCGTTTAGTCGTCTAGCCTTCGGCCTCTGTACAACAGTACACCCTTCTATGATGCAAAAACAGATTCTTGTCAAGCATTTGGAGTTGCTACCTTTTTATCTGCAGACAACACTAAAACATTCCACGTGGTTGGATATCTCTCCATCACTAGGATGGTTTCGTGTTGGTTTATCCATGATTGGGGAAACAATTGAACAACAACATGGAAGTTATTTAGAGTAACTCCAACATACCGACCCATTTCGTCCGCGCACGTTCGTTTAGGTCGCCGTAGACAGAAAAGTCAGCCAAACGCGTCAACCCAAACGGACGCGTGTCCGCTTTTCGTCTGCTTGCCGACCCATTCCCGGCCCAGTTTTGAGCCTCATTTGCGTCAGCGCGGACAGGAGGCGAACGAGCGGGCTGCGCGCTTACTCCTTCCTATGGCCCGCCAGTCGGTGGAAAAAAAGATCACCATTTTTCCTCCAATTTGCCAAAACCTCCCGCCCGCTCGCGCTACCAGTCGCTCGCCATGGATGACGCCCTCGATACCGTCGCCGGCCTCGCCTCGTCTGGCATCATCTCCGCCCCTCCAGCAAAGGCAAGCCCCACGCCCCCCGCCACACCGTCGCGGCGCCCAAGAAGAATAAGCAGCTGACGCCCGAGCAGCGGGCCGTGGAGTCGGACAAGAGGAAGGGCCGGAGGCACGCAACGGACGCACACTACAAGGGAAAACCCTAGTAGTAGCGCGGGTTTAATGCCCACTAGTAGCGCGGGGCACCGCGCTACTAATAAGGCGCTACAGCTACTGCTAAGACACATAGCCGCAGCGTGTGTTCTCTCCCGCGCTGCTGCTAATCTAGCTAGTAGCAGCGTGTTTACTATCCATCGCTACTAGTATTCTTTTTTTAGTGTATTTATACGCCGTTATACAAATTTTGGTACAATACCAATTACGAGGTTTATATCATTATGTCCATAACAGTGCGTCAAGTGAAGGTGGATTATGTTCAAGTGGAGAAAATATGTGGTGCATGTCAAAAGTATACTACTAATCCAAACTTGATCTAGTTTGGACTAGTAGTACTTTCGATGTGCACCACATGTTGCCTCCACTTGAATCTAATCCGCCAGCACAAGCTATTTAATCATCATCATAGACATTACCATCAATAGTAGTTATTTAATCATCATAGTCATAATGTAGCACATCATCATCTTCAAACTCATTCTAGCTAGCTAATCACCACCAACACTAGCTGCGGTAGCTATCTAATCACCACCAACACTAGCTAATAATAATCATCATAGTCATTACCACCAACACTAGCTATTTAATCATCATAGTCATAGTGTAGCACATCATCATCTTCAAACTCATTTCTAGCTAGCTAATCACTCCTGCTGCTCTCTCAGGTGAAATAACATAAAACATGTGTAGCACTCCTACTTCATCAAGTTGGAGCATGCAGATGAACATGTCTCCTAATCGTGTGCTACGCTTCTGATTGCTGCCCCCTACTACTTCTCTGCGATCGTTCACAATTTTGCTCCAGTCTTTCACTATTAAGCATTCCTCGCTATTAGAAATCCTGAATGCACTAAAGTGCATTGTAGGATATCTTGGCCGTAAGCTAACAATTCTCATGCTACCTTTAGTCTCGATCCAATGAGGCACAACATTCATCGGGAGTCCCTGTTGAAGAACATCGTATAGTAACATACTTAGCAATGAAGTTTAGCTTAAAAAATAATGTATGCAAAAGATGCACTGAGGACAAATAGTAAAAATCTTACCATCTTTCCTAAATAGATGTGACCGCAGTTCAGTACGAACACTATTGGTCGCACGTTTTGAGTAATAAGATTTTTAAGTCCAAAAAAATAATTTGTCTTGACAGTATGAAGATCCTCAAGTCATGAAACATAATGACTTATCTCCTTGCAGTTTAGTTCAGCCCCGGGACAGTAGTAGGTCCTGTCTACCAAGCGCTGGACATGTTTGCTTGAACGGAAATAAGCTGTCAATAGAAATTAGTTGTTAACTATTTTTGAATAAACAATATCAAAGACATAAATATGGTTGAGAAACTCACATAATGGTATAACTGGAGGCGTATGCACATTGACCCAGATGTCGATATTACCTTCAATACCATCTTCCGGATGAATATCAAAGTTGATAACCATATCAGGCTCAAATGCATAAGACTTGCAGAGTGCTTGCCAAGTTTTGCATCCAAAATAGGTGTAGGTGTCTGCGTTGTATAATTTTGCGTGAAAAATACAACCATGCTCGGTCTTCAAGTAAACTCTCTTTACCTCCATAGTAGTTGTCATAGGACTGAAACCTATCTTATCCAAGACAAAAACTCTTGCATGGCAGGGGATACGCTAGTAGAATAGTAAAAAAATTAAATTATAAGTTGAAGCAAATGAAGCAGATGTCATGCTTAATTACGATAAAAGGCTTGTCGTTGTGACTTAATGTATCCACTTTGAAGTTCTCGTCCAGCTTGATGCTGAAATGGCTATCATCACCTAGGAAGATTCCGTCGCGCAGGCCGCGCTCGTCTTCTCAGTATTTGCAAATACCGAAATCCTTTTCGTCGTCGGACATTTCCTATGTTCATAGTTGAAACATTAATTGAAAACCGATCGAAGACAACTAACAGGATACTCAACACACAAATCCGGGGCACTCGATATTTCCTACATATTCTGGCACAAATCATGCCAAAATTCACGGAAAAATCCGGCATGACCTTTGCTAAAATAGGACATATCGAGCGCTTGAAATTTGCCGGAATGGAAATGAATCAACACTCCGGCAAAACATAGGCCACTCGAAGGTGTAACCTGCAAACATGACCGGCCACTTGGGCAAGCACATATCCTATTTGAGCAACACAAGATATACATTTCAAAATATCTTATAGGACTCATATTGACATGAGCATTCAATAAGCAAAACCAAATTGTAAAATAAATAAATATTCAAATTAGCATGCATTCAATAAGCAAAAGTAAATCATCTCATGCGCCCGTACATCGTCGAATATTATCACTAATACATCCCGAATAGTATCATACATATAACATCACTGATACAACTAAAACCCTAGCGCACGACGGGTATTGGCGCGGGCGGTGGACACCCAAAGAGAAGGAACCTTCATAGGATCATAGCTCCAGTCAGATCCCTGGAGAACCTGCCAGGTATTGGAAAACATGTGCTCCAACGCAAACAAGTAGCGACGGACGTGCGCGTCCTCCTCGCTGACACAGTGACGTACCACCTCTGCGGGGTCCTCAAGCCTCTGCACCGTCACTGGCCCACCCGACCGCCACCAAAGAAGATTCGGGTCAACGATGGGCTGGCTCCTCACGAAGCTGCGCCCCCCGGTAGGTAGCGCCTCCCAGTACCAGCCCGGCGGAGCCCGGTCCCGGACATGGCCCATCTGGTCAAGCAGGTGTCCTCCGCCGAGTCGACGACGAGGATGCGGGATAGGCATCGTCGACGTTGATGCGGGAAAAATTGCTTTAACTAAAAATATAACAACAAATGTGACATGTTCAACTAGTTCTATTAATTCAACTACTTCTTACTAAAAATAAACTTACTATAAATAAAAATAAACTAGTACCTAGTTCTTACTAACTAATTAGTACCTAGGAACTACTGCCCTAATTACCATCTAATTTGATGAACCTAGGGGTGGAAAGTGGTAGCGGATATTCCAATTATCAAACTTAAAAGTGAAATAAGTGGTCAAATTTTTCTAGTTTTATTATGCATTACAATAGTGTTTATTCATCATCTAAGAAAACATCCGAGCCGCATCCGTATCCGATGACATCCGCATCCGATTCGTTTCCACCCATAGATGAACCCTAACTAATTTGATGCAACTAAAAATTGAAGAACCCTAGGCAGAGGTAGGGGAGGGGGAGGAGCGCAGGCGTGCTCACCTCGGGTGCCTGCGGCGAGGGAGGGGCAGGCGGCGTCGAGGTCGGGGTCGGGGCTCGGGCGCGCGGCGGAGGGCGGC